>NW_027555625.1:97600341-97835341 GCF_003287225.1 Phascolarctos cinereus
AGTTTTACCAAGGACAAAACTGAGATTAAGTGACTTTCCTTTTTTCACATTGCTAGTCAGAGGGGAGATTTGAACTCCAGACCTCTTGATTTAAATTCAGTATTCAATCCATTACTATTTCATCAAATGTGTGTGGGGGTGTAAGTGTGTATATGTGAGCAACAGTCAGTTGTGCCATATGGATTGATGTAATGGCTCTTTCAGCCTCATTTGTGTTTATTTTTTAAATTGATTGTTTCTTTTCTTCCTTGGTGTTACCATTCTTCCCCATACTCAATACTTAATTTCTGAGGGAGCTGGAAAATATCTGACATGACTATGGAGTGCTGTGGCCAGGTCACTACTCATTATACTAGAGATCTGTCCCCATCACCCATCATCAGATGAGGTTTACTGAACCACTTCAGGGAATGATACCATGGCTTATGTAATAAATAGTATTATCGCATCCTTCAGCCTATACCTGATCCAGGCATCCTTCCCTACAATTTCTAACCTACGTTTTTCATAGAATGACTACTTGTCTGAGATATCTAAAAACTTTTATGTGGATTTCAAAACTCTGTTCTTCTAGAGCCAATTTCTACCATTGGTTAAACATCTGATCCCATTGCTGTCTGTTGTAAGGCCCTATATATTTACTATTCCTCCCCTACCTTCCTATAAGAGGATTCCTTGAAATTGTCAAAGGAAGTACTAAAGAAGAAAGTATTGAGGAAGAGCTAACAAAGCATGATAGACACATAAAGAAGGCTTAATTATGGTGAAAGAAAATAAATTCAGTATGCTTTAGTAGATTCTTTATCCCATTACTATGAGTATCTGTTCATACCTTCTCATTCTATTCAAATATCCTTGTCCATGTCCTCTTGTGAATTATTTAGAAAAGATCTATTAACATGCTAAAGGCCTGCCTTTACATCAGCACTTCTAAAACTCTGGGTTACAACCCCATATGAGGTTGAGAAAAAAATTGTCAACAGTAAAAGGTTTCTGAACGTGCAACAACCAAAAATTAAAATTCAGAATCAAATGGTAATAAATCTGAAGTGTTTCTGGCAGCGTTTGCCCCTGTTGCATAGTACAACTTCAATGCAGCCTTGATTCTGAACACAGAGCATGAGTGCTTTGCACTAGGCATACTCACAGGCCACTCAAAGCCAATGAATGCTTCGGAAACAGGAAAATGAGTCTCAAGTGGAAAAAGTTTAAGAAGCCCTGCATTTAGATCACAGCCTCAGAATCGCAGAGCTGCAAGAAATCCAAGGTTTATTAAACAATTAAGTTTATTAACCTTTGTGTAAAGAAAAAAAACCTGTTTGAAGTTTGCTAGGAGAGGAAGAGGGAGGAGAATCTTTTATATTGTAAGACAAATAATGCAAAACTTGGATAATACTACCAGGAAACCTAAAAGAGCTTTGGCACTTTTGGCTTTGAGTTGGATGGTTGGAGATGGCTGTTGGGCTTTGAGTTCAGGGAGCACCGTGAACTCCTATGGCTTTTCATAATGGTAGGTTTTGAGTTCGGGTTGCCTCCAGGGTTGAAGATTGTTGTTAAAGGCTTGTTGTAAGTTGCAGGCTTAGGAGGGAGAATGGCAAAGGGACTGTTCAGCTTTCCTTCTAGATTGTTCAAAACTTTTCAACATGGTCTGAAGAGACGCAGGGGTTCAGAGCAGATATTCTAGTCATTCCTTAACATGGGCATACTCCTTATAACAACATGATCAAGATCCTTCATGACCTTCATTGACATCTATCAACACTCCACTATAGAAAACCTCTATTATAGACAAATTGGATTACTTATCATTCACCAAATATGTACTGTGTTTTCTTACCTGGACATTTTGGTCACATTATTTAAATTCTCATTGGAACTGTTTTAAGGAATCTATTTCACCAATGAGGAAACTAAAGCTGAATGAAGTTACATAGGATTATACAACAGGCAATTGTCAGGTGACATTTGAATTCAGTTCAATCTAATTATAGTGTCCTATTCATTGTCTCACACTGCCTCTTGCATCCTTATCAAAGTGTTTAGCAAATAGTTTCTTCCCAGTAGTCACATGGAAATATGTTGAAATACTGCTAAAATTTGGAATTGGAAAAGAGATTTGAGTTAGATTCCTGCCTTTAAAACTTTTTGGCTGTGTGGACTTGAGGAAGCCACTTTGTGGGCATACAAATACTTGTACCTTTACAGAAAGGTATGTGGTAAAATTTTAAGTGCTTTATGTGTGAGAATTGTGTGTGTGTATGTGGTTTTTTCTTTCATTTGTTTTTATAAATGTTGAAATATCTACACAAGGCATTTCAAAATATGTAGTATTTTATGGAGCTGAGATTTGAGAGGAGGGGGGAAATTGGAGATGTAGAACTGGGAAAGCACAAAGTCTCACGAAAATATATTATTAACTAACCTAAAATGGCATAGCTTCTTCAATAGAGCAGGGACTGCAAGGGATATGAAATAAGCTTCTATAATTGGGCATAATTCAGTTGTATGTGGGGAAGTAGGAGAAAAAGGAAATGATCAGAGGGCTTGCTTAAAGCAAGGTCTGATTACTTTCCCAAGAAGCTAGGAAATGTGTTATGATCCCAGTTATCAGTCAAAATTTATAAGCAGGATGTGATGGATGAATAATTGGCTTACCAGTTGTTGAGGTGGTTTTAAGACTTTTCAACAGCTGCAAGTATAGCTGAAGGAAAGCAAGATGGACCATCAGAAAGAGATGCTTCAATGCCATATGGAGGAAAACAGATTGACACTAATAAGGAAAATTAATACTGAAAATTACCTTGACAGTTTTTGAGATTAGAGTGATGAGGAAAATAATAATTTAGAAGCAATCATCCTGGATCTAAAAGAAATGTGAAAAGCTCAAACATTATAGCATATTGTATGAAGGTAAAGAGGTAAGAGAAATCTTTTTTCTGCAAATGATGAGCGCACTCATAATATGACTGCTTAATTAGTGCTATGCTACATAATTGCAGTTACATACTTTTGATAAGTATGGCAGCAAGAATAGCTCAGACAGGTTTCAAACAGCAGAATAGAACTTGAAATTATTCAAAGTTAAAAAAAAACAACAAGTTTTTATTTCTGAGTCAAAGGAAAGCAATTTAGTTGAAAGTCAGACAACTTGAGAACCATTGAATGCTAGCACTGGATGCAGCCTCGGAAAACATGTATTCCAACCTTTTCATTATATAGACAAGGACACTGAGGTTCAGAATTGTGAGGTGCTTTGCCTAATATCACAGTGAGTTAATGCCAGTCTTTGGACTAGAAATCAGGTTTCCTGTGATCCAATTCATTCTCATTTCACTACCTCTTCACTTAGGAATGGAGTAGTCAGAGGAACGAAGCATTTTAAAGTTTATTAGTGACTCTAACATTGAGATTAAATGTTTCTACAGCATTATCTTTGTTTCTTTTTTTCTGGCTGTTTGTTGTTCTGCATTCAGCTAGAGGCTGAGGGATAAGCAAATTAAAGTTAATTTTGATATATTTTTAAAGAATCATATGGTGATTAGGTCATAATTACTCATAAGAATGAGTAAGAAAGTAACACAAAGGCTCTTACTATTTTAAAAAAAGCTGACAAAAGGAAAACATGTATTTTCATATTCCAAGTATAACAATGGAAAATTTTATAAAAGAGATCTGTCTTTCTGCAATGAATGTGGCATGGACTAAAGTGATGGGGAATCTACTAGCCCACTCTAAGTTTGAACAATTCTGTGACTTTGGGAGCTTTTCCTTACATTAGATCTTAATCATTTATCCTGGGTCAATCAGAGAAAATCATCTATTTTTCTTCATGAAATTGTTTCATTAGAATGATCACTTTCTCCTTCTAAATTTTTATAAACTATCTAGTTATACATTCTAGAATTTTGTGAGGAATCAAGTTAAGTCCACTGGTCTATGATTTGAATTGGCAAGAGTCAAGGTTCCCTCAGGTCAGCACCTTAAATCTAGCAGTTGAATGAGTGTTTGATGATTTTAGGGGAAAACGTTTTAAGCCATCTTTTGCAAAAAGTGAGAGTAGTGATATGACTGGCCCATCATGCTTGTCCAATAGCTTTGAACAACAACAACAAAAAGATGATGTGTGTTTGGCCATTTTCCTTCCCTCTATGGCCCTCAGCTGCCACTTTTATAAAATTGGAAGATTGAACTAAATTGCTAAGGTTCTTTCCAGGTCCGTATTCAATGACTTGTCCCATCATTTGCCATCCATGTCTACTATTACTGTCATGTGGTTACGGCTGAAATATTAGTTCTTTTGATGAGTTCTTCCAGCTTCAGAATGTCAAAAGCACTATGTGAATACAAAATATATGGTAGCTAAATTCTAAAAAAAATTAGACTGACTTTTCTCATGTAATCCTAATGAAACAAAGTTCACTGAACTGAATTCAAGAGGCTAATTGAGGAAAGGGTTTGAAGACTGAGAAAAAAAGAAAAACTCTTAAAAGTTGAAGTTAAAGTTAGCTCTGTGTAACTTTTCAGAACTATAGCAACTCCAACCCCAATATGCTCTGAAGACACAAACAAGATTCTCAAATTTCTTTAAGTTGGCAAAGTGTTGACCTGGACTTTTCAAAATTCACTTCAATTTGATTAATGTTTGCCAAGTCACTGCTCTGCAGATTGTGAACTGAAGGCTATCTGAATAGGCCAGTTATGCCTGGCTATCATGAGATAGGTATTGCTCCTCTTTTGCTCTGGGTCAGTTATTTTGAATTTTTCATTGGTCAAGTACACAGGAAACTCATTTCTAAGAACTGCACCATGTTGCCTGCATTGCTTTCTGTGTAAAAGCATCAATAATAAGGTGGGGGCTGATGGAGGTGGAACATAAAAGAGAAGAAGTATTTATCATGGAAATAGGATTGCACTAAGAATCAGATCTGGGTTATAGTTCCATTTATGCCTCTAGCTATTTAGGGAAACTCATAATTTCTCTGTGCCATATTCCCTCATTTAGAAAGTGAGATGATCTCTAAGGGCCCTTCCAACCCAAATTCTATGATTTTATGGAAAACTCATGGAGATGCTTGTACTGATAGTTAATTAGAAGACCTTGGGCTTTAATCCTGAATGGCCAAACTAATATATCTACAATCCAGTATATCTACACGGTGATATGATAAGCCCAAGGGCAGTTAGGTAGTGCAATAAATAGAGTGCTGGGCCTGGAGTCAGGAGGGCCTGGGTTCAAATCCAGCAGACATTTACTGGCTGGGTAAACCTGGGTAAATTTTTTAACCCTGTTTGCTTCTGTTTCCTTACCTATAAAATGAACTGGGGAAGGAAATGGCAAATTACTCTGCTATATTTGCCAAGAAAATCCCCAAAAGGGGTCACAAAGAGTTGGGCATGACTGAATAAAATGATAAGTCAAAACCAAGAAATATCATTTGCTCTGATAAAACTAGTGTAGAAAGATCATAGTACTTGTTTTTTCCAAAAGTTTTAACAATGTCTTTAAATATTTTGCATATATTACTTCATAGTATTTTACACCTACAATATTTTCTGAGACTCACAACAACCTTGGGAGATGGGAAGAACAGGTTTTATTATCTCCATTTTGTGGAAGAAAAAATTAAGGCCCAGATATATAAAGTGACTGAGTCACCATCTATTAAATGTCAAGGGTAGAAAACCAACCTAGTTCTTACTGATTCTGGGTCCTTGATTCTATCCCTCATGCGATTCTGCCTCTCTACCTAGTATGATGGGCATGATTCTTAGAACCTCTTCCTTCTCATACATCTAAAAACACCAAGAGTTGCTAGGAGATAGGTTTGAATTTTCCAGTTTTGGCATGTAACTTCAATGACCCTGAACAAAATATCCCATTCCTTCAGTATCTTAGATTTCTTAGCAAAGAAATAGAGGATTTCCTTTATCTCTTTTCCTAATAAGATCTTTGCCTTTGAGCTCACTGTACCTAAATCATTCCAGACAAATGGTACATGCTATTATCCAAACGCCTCAGAGCAAGAGCTATGGATAACACATCTTAGATATAATTACTATTGCTGCTTCCTATCTACCTGAAAGGCCTGTTGTGAAGAAAACACTTTGCTAACTTCAAAATGCTAAATACATTTGAGTTATTGATAGTGAGGTAGTATGGTACAGTGGAAAGATTACTAACTCAGGTGAGAAGATCTGACAAATCATGGCTTTGTCAATTACTACCCATAGGACTCCACTAAGTCACTTTACATTCTCTGGGCTTTGGTTTCCCCATGACAGTGTAGAACTAGATGAAGCATAAGTTCTCTCTGAGCTTTAAATCTATGTCACCAATGCTGCTGAGATTACAATAGGGAAGGGAACTCTGGAGCAAATGCTAGGGAACACAATTGGGTGAAAAATGGTTTGCTCCTGCAAGTGGTCTCTCCTTTTAAGGCTCAATTCAGTTACCACCTCCCTCAAAAAGCTTTTTCAAGTTTCCCTCATTGCTAGTATCACACCACCCTGTTCAAATTACATTATAATTATTTCATATTCACTTAAGTCTACTTGTTTTCACCAATAGAATGTAATCTGCCTAAGGACAAGGAACTTTCATTTTTGTCTTTGCATCTACACTTTAATTTTACAAATGAAGAAACTGAGGCCAATTTGATATGTGACTTAGTAAAGGTCATGCAGGTAATAATTTATAAAGCCATCCTTTAAACCCAGGTCCTCTGACTTGTGATCTTTCTAATAAATCAATTGCAATGACATGCACCTAATGGGAGTTTAATAAGTGCTTGTTAAATTGAATTGGATTGAGCTGAATTGGTGGTTGTGCTTTGCTAGCCTTGAAGACACAGATAATCTGCCCTTGAACACTCCCTCCATTTGATTGTTATACTAAAGCTCTATTACAGCCTGTGTTTGCTTTCCTCCTCTCCACTAACACACAGCTCCCCAACTGAAGCCTTCATTATGCTCTCCTTTGAATCATTGGCTTTTGACAACAGTCGTCACTCCATGCCTCAGTAGCCATCCTGTTTTTATCAGGATGTTGTACTTGATTTTTCCCACTGGTAATGACGGATTACCAAAACATTTTTTTTTAAAAGACAAAACTATTAGGGGCTCAGTTAATCCATCTGCTCTTAGTGGAAGAAAAGATGGAAAGCTGCTGAGAAGAAGAATATGTCTTTGTTGTCTATGAAAGACATTCAGTAGTTGTAATGGGGGAAACTGATTATTAAAACAGTCACAGCTCAGCTGTGTTCCTGGAATAGCAAACTACCAAAAGAAGAGCACTAACATGACTAGACGGCTTTTTAATTGCAAAGAAATAGAGCTTAATCTGGCTGTGCTTAAGAGACAGAGGAACCGTGGTACAGTGAAAAGTGCATTAACTCCGGAGTACAAAGACAGGGGTTCAAATCTCAGCTCTTATGCTTGCTAGGCCTATGTAATCACAGGCTGACACACAGATAACTAGGTGACACTGTGAGTAGAGTGCTGTTCCTAACTTGCAGTTGGGAAGATGTGAGTTCACGTCTGTCCTGACACTTTCTAGCTATGTGTCTTTGAGACACCTAAATTGTGTCTGCCTTGTCTAGAAAATGGTGATATTAACAGCACCTACTTTCTAGGGTTGTTGCGAGGATAATATTTCTAAAAAGCTTTGCAAATGTGAAAGAGCCATATAGATGCTAGATAATACTGCCTCTATACCATGGCTAAGTCCCTTAACTTCCCTGGGTTTCAGCTTTCTCATGTATGAAATGAGAATCTTAAAGGAGATGGCCTCTGATGTCCTTCCTGCTTCCAGGTCTATGATTGAATAAGCCTTTCCCCAATGTAGAATTCTAGGATTTTAGTATGAAAAAAAAGGACTTTAGAAATTATATAATCTCGGGAATTGTCTCATTTTGCAGAATAGGAAATGGAGGTCATTGTGGTGTAATGGCTTAGGCTGGCTTACACAGCTAATAATTGAATGGTAGATCCAGGACCAGAACCCAAGTACCCTGCTAAATTTGTTCTGACGGTGGCCTGAAAGATGCATTACAGGATCACACAGCTGGAGCTTAGAGGGTCCTCATGGGCTGTCTAGCCTAACCCTTCTCATAGCCCCCATTTTTCAGATGAGGAAACTGAGGCCCAGGAAGATTAAGTGACTTGTTTGAATGACAGAAGTAAGAATAATCACAGATGGGCTTGAACGTAGAAGACAACTCTAGAATTGACAGAAGCTCCCTCATCTTCAGGGATGGAGAATTCATCGTATCCCCTCTCCCAGGACTGTTGGTATGGAAGTGCTACTCATATGAATCTTTACTCATAAACCAGAGCTAGTCTATTTTTAGGTTTTTGTTTAGTTTTGTTATTTTTTTAAACCTAAGTTTGAGGTCTGGAGGTAGGGCAGACATAAGAAATTATTATTTCAAATGAGCTGGCAGAATGTATCTTCTGAAGAATCCCTAAACAGTTCTAGGGATTTCTAGGAAAGAATTGCTTTACTGGTCCATAGCTTTTTCTCTTTTTTCATTTATTTTCTAACAAAGAAAGCAGAGGTGTAACATGGTGTAGTAGAGATAATGGCACATAGTAGGAGCTTAATGAATGCTTATTTGTTGTTTGATTGACCCCTGGATTTGAAACTGGAAAGTCTGTGTTTTTGTACTTCCCTGACACCACTTGGGTTGAATGGGGAGCAAGTCACTTAATCTTTTAGAGTCTCAGTTTCTCCTTCTCTAATATTGTTTAGTCATTTTCAGTCCTAACTCTTTGTGACACTATTGGAGCTTTTCTTGCCAAAGATACTGGAATGGTTTGTCATTTCCTTCTCTAACTCAGGATGAGGAAACTGAGGCAAACAAGGTTGAATGACTTGCCCAATGTCACTCAGCTAGTGTCTGAGACCAAATTTGAACTCCGGTCTCCTTGACTCCAGGCCTGGTGATCTATCCACTGTGCCACCTAAATACCCAGCACATAGTAGCTACTATTATAAAGATTTGTTCCTTTCACCCCAAAGTGACTTAACCTTGATGGGCCTCAGTTTCTTCATCTGTAAAATGAGAACATTGGGCTGGATGGCTTCTAAATTTTGTTCCAGCTCTGAATCTATAATCCTGTGATTTAAAAACTGAATTTCCAAGTAGCCACAACTCAATAAAATGTCTGCTCTGGCCTGCTTGGGAGCTGGGCAGATGAGACTAGTAGAAATATACTGCATAGTGTGGATCTTTCAAAACACCAGGTTTTTGATCGTCTGCCCTATGACTCGACTGTGGGACAGACTACAGATTTAAAGCAGGGAAGCTTTTTTGATGGAAAACTGTTAAGTTTAATGAGGGTGGCAGGCTGTAGGCATCAAAGCCAGTGGCTGATTTAGAGAGGATTTCTGGACCTGGATACATGAAGGCCCTTACATTCTGTACTTCTTGATAACCTGATTCTGGTTGCTTTTTCCAGCTTCACTTACACACACACACACACAGAGCAGACACAGAAAAATCTCTTTCATGCAAAGTTGTTCAAACACCTGAGATTATTTAGGGAAAAAATATTTACTTCATATGAAAAGAATATAGTCAAACTTTTAGAGAACAAAAGTTCTTTCACTGGATTAATTTTTCCAGAACTTAAAAAGACCTTTTTTATGATAATAATTTCAGCTGTCAGTTGAGAATTTAAGTATGAATTTATATCATATTGGTGAAAGGGATCTTAGAGATCACCTAGTACAATTTTTTTTATTTTAAGGATGTGGAAATTGAAGCAGAATGTTTAAGTGACTCATTCCAGGTCACAATCCATATTTCATCTCCCCTCCCTCCATTTTTAGAATAAATAAATGAATCCTGACTAATCTGTAAAAGGTACATCTTGGGGCATCTCCTGCAACTGCTTAGCCTCTCACGTCTACTTCTTTTTCTTTTTCATCCACCACTGTAGGTGATTATTCATCTAAAAATTTTATCACAGTCAACTGGAGCATGGAGAGGTGTGGTGATTTTGCTCAGAATCAAATTGCTAATATAGATCAGTGGGCAAGACTTGAACGTACATCTTCCTGACTCCAAGGCTATTCCACTGAGCAACACTGCCTTTCAGTCTACACTTAGGAAGACACGAGTTGGGCTCTAGGAGCCAAATGCCATCTCTTGACCCAGTACTTAATTCACAAAGTTCCAGGGTCTTTGGTTTGGTTTGGTCTTGCTGGGATTCAGCTTTAGTGGAAGAAATTTCCTTGTTATTTGTTGTAAACAACAAGAAATAGTCTTTTCTCCTCTTATCTGAAAGAACTGAATAGTGAAAAGGAAATAATGTCTAGATGAAGGGAAGGACTTAGGAAACTGGGCAATGAAAAAAATTTTACGTCCCATTTCAAACAAATATATATTTCATAAAGCTGTCATAGTTACCTAGCAGTTAATACATCTCTCAAATTAACATACACCTAAACTTCTATAGAATGTGATCCTGAACTTCCTCTCTTCCTCTTCTTTCCTTCCTTCTTCCCTCCCTTCATTCCTCTTTTCTTTTTTCCCTCTCCCTCCCTCTTCTCTTCCTTCCATTCTTCTTTCCTCCCTTCCTTCTTTCCTACCTGACTGCCTGCCTTCCTTTTTTCCACCCCAAGACCCCCTTCCTTCCCCACCAAAAGCCTATGATTTATTTGTTGTAGAGAATTCCCAATGAGGAACTTCCTCTTCCAACACTCATGCTTTCTGAAACTTAGAATTTTGGAGAGTTTCTTGGAGGCACTAAGAGATTAAGTGACTTGCCCAGGGTCAGTCAGTGAGTCTATATCAGAGGCATGATTTGAATGAGGTCTCTATTCACCAAGCCACACTGTGCTTAAAGAATTACAACAGCTGAGGAATTAGAAGAGATTTTGAGGAATTCTTTAATCCTTCCATCAGCTCCTAGAAAAATCTACATCCAAAACTGGACTGACAATTGACTTTCCTTGAAAATGACTTGAATAGAACACTTTGTGCCCTCCTTCAGTGACATGTTCCTCTCTTTTACTGTTAATGCTATAGTTTCAAGAACATTTATCAATTTACCCACCAAGAAACTCTTTTCCATGTTTTAGGCCAGGTTTCATTAAACATTTTGGGAGGTGCTCACTTTCTTTCCTGCCTCTAGGGGAACATTTAGTAAGTCACAGTGCTCCAGCACTAATTTCCTAAATGGTTCCCCAAGGACTCTCCAAATCTTTAATTTATACCCTGGGAATATCTTTGTCCCCAAGGGCATGACCCGTCATACTAGAGAGTTGCAAAAATGAAAACGTAGAGAAATGCATTTCTCCAAGAAAGCAAATTGTAGTAACTGTTAAAAAAAAAAAAGGTAACATAATCATTACGAAACTATAACCTAAAAAATAAGAGTACATATTCAGTGGAAGAATGTTATTTTGCAAGAATGAGAAGTAATAATAATAAAAATAAACATTTATACAGCACCTACTATGTGCCAGGCACATATGCCACGCACTTTGCAAATATCGTCTCATTTATTCTTCACAACAATTCTGGGAGGTAGGTGTTATTATTATCCTCATTTTACAGATGAGAAAACTGAAGCAAAAAGAAATTAAGTGACTTGCCCAGTTCATACACCTAGTAAATGCTTCTGAATGGGTTTTTTTTTTGGGGGGATGAGTTTCTTTGCCTTGCAGGAGAAAAGTTTAAACTACTCAAATGAATTTGTGATGTCTTTCTCTGCGTAGGGGTTTCCAACAGTGATTTAGACTCCTTTACATTCACATTTGACCAATCTGTGTTCTTTTATGTATGTGTTCTCACAAATTCAGCACAGTCTACCCAACATGCTAGATATCTTCCTTTTTCTTGACATTACTAGGGTACCACTGAGTCAGTCAGTTGGTCAGATCAATAAGCATTTATTAAATGTTTACTATGTACCAGGAAATGTGCTAAGTTTTGAGGATAAAAAGAAAGGTAGTTCCTGTGCTCAAGAAGCTTATATTGTAACAGGGGAACCAAGAAGTAAAGAAATGGCTGCCTGTAAGACACATAAAATAATATACAAAGGTAATTTTAAAGGAGAAAACTTCAATAGTTGTGGGGACTGGGAAACTCTTCTCTTGTTATTTCATGTTATTGCCACATGTCTAGCCAATATCCCCATTTAATCTTGATTGCTTGCAACCTTTATTCTAATTCTTCTTTCAGGTTATGTATTAGCCAGTTCACTTGCAAAGAACCTTTCCATTGCTTTCTGTGCAAAGCATATTTTAAATTTTTTAGGAATCAATTTCCTAACTAGCAGCCATATATCCATACCAATAGAACACTGGTTTTTAAAAAGGTGGGCCTTTGCTTCTGAGAGAAGTTTAAGGTCAGTCAGAAAAGCTTTGAAATTTTCCAATGGCAATGTAGCCTGGCCTTTTCCTGCTATTTATTTCTGGAACAACATATTATCCATTTGGAAAATCTAAGGGGTAACTAACTATAAACATCAGAGCTATCTTTTCTCTGTTGAAAAAGTCTGTCATATTTGTGCAACTTGGTGTGAACAGGGATCATGGTGAACCTCCATTACAGACAGAATAGAGTAAAGGCCCAAGAATCAGGAGATCTGTGTTCAAAACCTGCCTTTCCTCCTCATGACTGTTATGCTTTTATTCACATCCTTCTCTTTGGGCCTCAATTTGGTTTTCTGCAGAAGGAGACTCTATAATCTCTAAGGTCTTTTCTAATTCTAACACTCTAAGGTTCTATGATTATATAGTCTCATGTTGCTTCAGCCTTCCAGTGTGCTATTATTGGGGAGGAGGGTGATGTGCAGAAACTCAGAAAGACTGTGAGCTGTCAATCTATGTCATCAATTTGTACAGTATTGAAACATACCATTTTGAGTCAGAGGTGACTTTTTGCAAGTGTCATAATGCATTTTTTTAATAAACCATTACAAAATAAGCTAATTTATCTACACTTACATAATGTATAATGTTGATTATTTTAAATAATTACAATATGGTTTTGTTTGCTTTTTGGTATGCAGTTTTTAAGAATGCTGAGCAATAAAGTGTTACATAAGCTATTAAGGACAAGAACTAAGTTAGACACATATATTCCTTCTTCATTTGCTCTCTTCTTTCTATCTATTCATCCTTCTTTCCTTCGAGAAATAGCTAGTTTTCATGTCCACAAGTCACCTGAAACCTAAGAAATGCAGTCTAAGGATTAGGTGGAAGTTGAACAAAGGAAGCCATAAATTAGAATAAGAAAGCACTATTAGGGCCCCAAACCGGTTTTGAGGTTAGGTATAGACTCACATATCCACATACCAAGCAAAACGGTTGTTTCCACAACCAAATAAAGGCAAAAGTGGATGCGGCCTGGGTCCCCAAATTGTGGGGACCGGGAGATGTAATCAGGGGCAGATACTCATGTGGGGAAATTAGGCCCTTTGGATGGGCTGTACCCTTTATAGCACCCAGCCAATGAGGAAACAGAGCAGGGAAATTCGAATCTAGAATAGACTCTGGGAACAAAAAGATGTGTATCTGTCCCACATGTGTGTGCCCATATGTGGCCAGGTCACTCATAAATTTTCTTCCTGGTTCAAACAATGACTTCAAGGAATTCATGGTAAGAATTTTTGCTCCTTACATTTCCCTCTTCCAAATAGTAACCTTCTTTTTTCCTGCATGATTCAGCATAATGAATGGAAATGGGAGTGTAATAAATATTCTTACATGATGACAACATGGAAAATCTAGAAAAACTCAATGCTTTTTCATTCTATAACTTAAAATGTTATCTCCCAGTCAGGTTGTTATTAGGTATGTTAGGAAGAGGACCTTGGAGTTTCCAGGCATAATAGGTTAACTATCTGAAACTTTTTTTAAAAAGAAAAAGAGGGCATAGGGTAGCAATGGTGGTAACTGCAGTGAATAGAGAAAAGAATGTGTGTGTGTGTATACTAGTGTTTGTGTGTGTGTGTGTGTGTGTGTGTGTGTGTGTGTGTGTCTATCTATGCAAACACCTACAAGGGTTTGGTGGATCTGTATACATCTTACAAGAACTTAGATATGTAATTACTGAGCTACTTGTCAGTGGTCTTTGGAATATCAAGAAGAGCAGGACCTAATTAGGAAAAGGGAAAATGGCACAATGTTAAAAAAAAAAAAGAATACAGCATGCACACCAGCAAGTTTAACTTGGATTCCTAACAAAATTCTAGAATTATTATTAAGGGAATGGTTAGTGAAAATCTAGAGAAGGCAAGAGTGATCATAAACAACTAGTATGGCTTCTTCAAGAATGTGGCCTGCCTGATAAATCTTACTTCCTTTTATCTACAGGGTTTGTAGACTTGTAGATAAGTGAGATGCTTTTAACAAAGCATTGCACTAAATCTCTAATAGTGTTCTTGTAGATATAGTAGAGAGATGTGGTCTGGATGATAGTAGAGTTAGATATGTTTCAAACTGGTTGCATGAAAAACTCAGATTAGTCATTCATAGGTATATTTCAACTTGCAAGGAAGTGTATAATGGAGTCATCCAGTGACCTATCCTCAACCCTAAGTTGTTAAACATTTTTATCAATAATAAAAGGATGGTAGAATCTGTTTCAAAGTGAAGACGACACCAAGCAGCTTAACATTCTAGATACCAGAATAAAAATTCAAAAAAATTCTTACGGTCTGTATAGAAGAGTTGAATCTATCAAGATGAACTTTATTAAGATGCATGTTAATTGGGAGATTATCTGTCCCTCACTCTACCTATCTCTATCTTTTTATCCATATATGTATATAGAAATATAAACACATATGCATATATTATTTTATACTTAGGTTCAAAAAATCAACCTCATAAACATAAATTGAGAGAGGCTTAGCTAGACAATATTTTTTTAAAGAGGTCTGGGGATTTTAGTGGATGGCAAAGTTACTACCAGTCACCCATCAGACTCAGCAATCCAGAAATACAATGATATCTTTAAGTGACATTGAGAAAAGCACAGTGTCCAGGACAAGGGGAGGAGTGATATTTCTATTTGATTCCTCCCTGGTCAGATCACATCTGGAGTATGATGTTCAGTTCTTGTCTCATTTTAGGAAGGCTAATAATAAATTGTATAGTTTTCAGAATTGTAAAAAAGACTAAAACACTGCTAAATGAATATCAACTGAAGGAAAATGGGAATGTGTCTTTCATATAACAAGCAATATTAAGTATTTGGTATGTGCAAGGCCTTGGTGAGACAAAACAAAATAAGCGAGTCTCTACCCTGAAGGAGTTTCCTTTACTGTGGAATGGGTGGGTGGGGGGTATATCTTATACACAGTTAAGTAAATATAAAATATGCAGAAGAATTCTGGGAAATTCTAACAGTTGGGGGAAATCAAGAAAGCCTAGTAAAGGGGGACAGAACTAAAACTTAAAAAGAATAAGAAATCCCTAGATATGAAGATAAGAAGCAAGCTGTATCCAGACGTAAGGGTTAGCCAGGAATGGAGGTGGGAGATAGAATTACTAGTATAGGGAACAGCAAGAAGGTCATTTTTGTTGAAAATTAGAGCATATGAAGAGGAATGATGTACAATAATCTGGAGGCAGATTGTGAAATGCTTCAAATGGAAAGAAAAGGACTTTGCATTTCATCATAGAAGCAGTAGGGAGATATCAAAGATTCCTAAGCAAGAGTTTAATCTGGGGGGTAGCTACAGCACTGGACCTGAAGTCAGGAGGACCTGAGTTCAAATCTGGCCTCAGACCAAACACTTGACACCTACTAGCTGTGTGACTGTAGGCAAGTCACTTAACCCCAATTGCCTAAAAAAAAAAAGAAAAAGAAAAAGAAAGAAAAAAAGATTTTAATCTGCATAAAAAAAATTAGGGAATCTATGAAATACATCCTCAATATTAGACCTGTTATTATGTGGAAGGGGAATAAACTTGTTCTACTTGGCCCCAGAAGGCAGAATTGAGAACAATAAATGGGAGGTGCCAAGAGGCTACTCTGGGTTTGATGTCACAGCAAACAAAACAAAACAAAACAAACAAAAAACCCCTCCGTGAAAATCAGACCTAACCAAAAGGGAAATGGGCTCCCACAGAACAGAGTTGGTTTCCTCTCCCTACAAATCTCAGGCAAAGGCTTAATGATCATTGCATATGAGACTGAAAGTATTTTTGTTTGGGGCTACCGTAGATTAAATATTCTCAAAGCTACCTCCCAATAATAAGATTTTCTGGCTTCTACACAAAGGCATGAGAAAGTGACAGGGAGAAGAGAGAGGGACGATGAGAGAGAGAAAAACAGAGAGAGAAGAGAAAGACAGACATTTTGGAGACTGTGTATGAATATAGACAAACATACATTGAAATATGTCTTATAGCATTGTCATGGCCCTGTGTTCTAGAGGTTATGCTTTCAAGTATGGACCTTTCCTCTATTAGCACATTTCCAAGACGAGGTAAGTGTAACCTTGGAAGAGACAGATTTCCAAGATTTGTAGGACAGATTGGTTTCAATGGTTTGGGAAAGCAGGGCGTCAGTCATCTCTGGGTAGCAAGGCACGCTAAAGTATAATTTACAGGAAAGTATGGCAATATCAGTCCAGCTAAAGTGAATTCTACACAGAAGAGTAGAGGGAGAGGACCACAGACAAATTTTACATATTTCATAGGCTGGTCTTAACTCTAGTAACCTTTCTAGTATATGCATGACCCACATGTTTTAAACCACAAATTCTATGATTTCAGAATTGATCATAATAACTAAACATGTACTGTATTATATAGATGATATTCACACATGTATAATTGCATAATAGCACGGGAAGAGTCATATCATGGTAGAAGAAACACATCAATCTCCCATATATATGTGTGTTATATACATAAATAAGAAATAGGGAAATAATTGAATTAGCTGGACCATAAATTAGTGTCACAGGCTATATTACTTTCATATGCACTAATATTTCCATGCAAAAAATATTTCTCCTTTAATGAAAAATCTTATTGCTCTTATCTTGTTTAGTCAAAGATATATGCTACTGTAGTTAGGGTGAAATGATTTTCAGCTTACAATAATTAATTTGTTTTAAATAGTTTTCATTATTACTGACTCTCTTGAAAGAGCTCCAATTACTGCACAAAATAACAATTTTCTAAGAAAATAGAGCAGTTCTGTCAAAAGTCCTATAGACAGGTGTACACAATCTTACCATTTAAAACAAAAGGAAAATGAAAGTCTGGATTCCAAATATTTATTACCTTTTGGAAGTAGTTCAGAGTTTTCCTTTATATTCTTTAAAGTCAGTGTGGTTTATGAGCTAGGTCAAATATCTGCAGTTTATAGGCAGCAGTCTACTTTTTCAATGTGCTTTGACAGCCAACTTTCCATTTTATCCTCAATAAATCCTGTCAATCCCAACACTTAGGGAATAACTAGTTCTATGTCAAGGCTATGTGAGGGAGGTTCCACAGCACTTATTGTACAGCTGAGAAAAGAGAGACTAGAGATGGATCCATTTAATCAAGGTCACCAAAACAAGATTCAGTAAAGAGGCAATACCCAAACTATCCTATGTTGTCCTCTGGACTTAGAAGGCCAAATTCCACATTACTTATAAACCTCTTGGAGTCCTAAAGTGTTCTGGATACCAATAGGATGAGTTATGACAACCCCATTGTACAAGTTATATTCTGAAATTTGGGGTTAAGAGCAATGCAGTTTGAGATGCCAACCATTTAAATAGTACTGGATTATCATTGTATGTGCCTGATGTGCAACTAAGAAATAGAATAAGCCATAGAAAACCTGGAAGAGGAGCTTTTACATTGCAAAGATCCAATTGCCAAGATTGAGAGTCACCAGATTTACTGCTAGCCAAGGTCCAGCTCTGGGGGGAGCTAAACAGATGTGACAGATTGCTGCCCAAGAGGACAGCTGACAGCTTCCCCTCCCAGGACCCATGCTGGAATTGGAGATGGCCACATTCCCAGTTTCCACCCCACTTATTAGTTATTTGCTGTCATGTCTACAATAATGGCTTGCATCTGGGGAAAAGATGTGCTTTGGGGAATTCATTCAAAATTGCATGCTTTCTCTACACATATAACCCAGTCTGCCAAAGGATCCCTAGGGTTTAGCAAACCAGGGCAACTGTTCCAAACTTTAGATACAACCCTCCCCATCCCTGCTACCCTTTTTTTGATATGAATTAAGGTAAACAACTGGGGATAAGAAAGGAGAAAGCCCCATCAAAGGTTGATTTAAAAACCTGGATTCATGAGAGACCTCAAAGTATACTTAGTCCAACTTATATTTGACCTTCTACTTCTACATTTTTCCAGGCAAGTTATCATCTGATATTTACTTGAGGATTTCTAGTCATAGAGAGTTCTCTCACTACTTCCTAAGGGAAGGCATTATTAGGTTTTGGGACAGATTTAAATGTTGGGCATGTATGCCTGTGTGCCCCAGTGCATGCATATGTGTGTATGTTTCCATTATAGCAAGCCTTGAAACCAACACTCTGCAATGTTTAGTTCTTTCCTCAAAAGCCAATGGAAATAAGCCAAATTCCTTTCCCACAGGGCAAGTCTTTGGATACTTAAAGACCTCCCTGTGTCCCGCTGAGTCTTTTCTTTTCCAGTCTATACATCCTTAGCTCCTTCAAGAAATCCCACCTGTGGCTGACTTCAGAAAAAACTGGAACGACTTGTGTGATCTGATGCTTAGTGAAGTGAGCAGAACCAGGAGAACGTTCTACACAATAACAGCCATGTTGTGTGATGACTAATATTGATAAACTTAACCTTTCCCAGCAATACAAGGATCTAAGATATCTCCAAAGACATCATAATGGAAAATGCTATCCACATCCAAAGAAAGTACTGTGAAAGTTGAATTGCTATCTTTTTTTTTCTCTTCTGTTGAGTTTTGTTTCCTCTTTCTGATGGTTCCTCCTATTGGTTTTAAATTTTACTTACAACTTCACTAATGTGAAAATATGTTTAATAGGAATGTATATGTATAGCCTATATCAGATTGTGTGCCGTCTTGGTGAGGGTGGTGGGGAGGAAGGGGGAGAAAAATTTTAAACTCGAAAGCTTATGGAAGTGATTGTTGATAAATCAAAATAAATTAATAAAATAAATTAAAAAAAATCCCACCTGTTGCATGGTTTTCAATCCCCTTGCCATCTTGCCCCTCTCCTTGGACACATTCTAAAATTACGTGTGGTTTTACATCATCAGCCCATAATTTCCCATATATTATGACCTACAAGGGACTGTGATTAGGTTTGTTCCTTCCTCCTTCAACACATTCACTTCATTTACCATTTGGTGACTTTCTTTCTTCTCCTTTAAGGCTGCCCTTGGAATTTATTTTACCTTGGTATTCAGGGATAAGAATATAGGAGGAAAGAGAAGGGCAGATAAGAGAAGAGAAGAACACCAAGGACAAACACAAGCTGGCAGCATTCTAGTGGCACCCTTCTTAGTAAGACAATGCTATGTTTTGAGTTAGGAAGTCCTGGGTTCAAATCCAGCCTCTGCCATTTGCTAACTACATGTGTATGATTCTGGGAAAGTCACTCATCCTTTATGAGCCTCAGACAACTTCTGAGCATCATATGATCATAGACTGAAAACTGGGGGGATCTCAGAGTCCTCCTCATTCAGGACCTCTACTTTGTTACCACCTTGCTGGAAGGTGGGAAGAATGATATATTACCAAGTATTCTAGAATCAGGATCATAAGATTATAGATTTAGAACTGACGGGGTCTTAGAGTTCATCTAGTCCATGTCCCTCTTTTTACAGATGAAGTACTAAGGCCAAGTGAGTTTAAGTGCCTTGCTTAGGGTCACACAAATTTTGCTGTTCAACTGTTTTCAGTTATACACAACTCTGTGTGACCCCATTTGAAGTTTTATTAGCAAAAATACTGGCATGGTTTGCCATTTCCTTCTCCAGTTCATTTTACAAATGAGGAAATTGAGGCAAATAGGGTTAAGTGACTTGTCTTGGATCATACAGCTAAAAGTGTCTGAGGTCAGATTTCAACTTAGGAAAATGAGTCTTTCTGGTGCAGCTAGGTGGCACAGTGGATAGAGCACCGGCCCTGGAGTCAGGAGGACCTGAGCTTAAATCTGGACTCAGACACATAACACTCACTAGCTGTGTGCCTCTGGGCAAGTCACTTAACCCTAATTGCCTCATCAAAAAAAAAAAGTCTTCCTGACTCTAGGCCAGGCACTCTATCCGTTTATATTATGACCTACATTGATAATACAAGACACAAGAGGGCATTCTAAACAATCAATGGATTAAAAAAAAAATTATAGCTGAATGAACCTAGCTCAAAATATCTTAGGGAGGGATAGAATATTTTAGCCCTTTACTGATTATCTGAAGAACTCTGGTGTTTTTTTGTTTGTTTGTTTGTTTTTGTTTTACCCTTCTTCACATTAGGTTAGGAGTTATTAACCTAGGAGTCCTGAAACTCATATCTATCTATCTATCTATCTATCTATCTATCTATCTATCTATCTATCTATCTAATATCTATCTCTCTCTCTTTCAATTCCATATGTATACGGATATATGTATGGGCATGCATACACTTGTAACATGCCTATGGACATACATGCATGCATTTATATAATATATTATATATATATATATATATATATATATATATATATATATGTATTTCAATAACCCTACATCATCCTATAGATTTTATTTTATTCATTTATGAACATTATTCTGGAAAGGGGCTCCATAGTCTTTACCAGACTATCAAAACTATCCATAAAACAAAACAAAACAAAAAAGGTTATAAACTCCTATAAGATAGAAGAGTAGCTACTTGTTAGATTAAGGTATATTAAATGACCTAGTGAGAAATGCAAGTAGCCTTTATTCACAAACATTCCCATCTACATATTCTACCTCCACCCTATTCTAAGAAATAGAGGGGCTTGTTACCATCGCCATGGTAATAGATAGGAAACGTCACACTCAAAGAAGATGAGAGACTCCTACTATGAAGAGAGTGAGAGTAAGGGAGGAAGCAGAACTAGGGCTAGGTTCTCCTTACTTACAAATTCACTGTTCTTTTTACAAGATGTTGTAATTTCTGCAATTGGTTAAGAAAAGATAAATGAAATGATGAAAGAGCTAGGTTTTACAGGTACTCCCCACTGGCTCCCCTCCACAATCTATTAGGTAACATTTAGACTTGACTTTCCGACATGAAAAATTCACAGTCTTGATCTAGACTACGTTCCCAGACTTATTTCACATTATTTCCTTTCACATAACCCACTATATTCCAGTTAAACTGTCCTTTTTTTTTGCTGTTCTTTGAATTTAGTATTCCATCTCCGTTTTCCGAGCTCGTCGTCCGCAGTCATTTTCTCGGCTTGGAAGGTGCTCCATTCTTATTTATGTCCTTCAGACTCCTTAGCTCCATTCAAGTCTCAATTTATGTACTACCTCCTGCAAAGAATCTTTTCACTCCTCAGATTCTTTTACATTTACGTGTCTAGTTCACAACCCCCACACCCCTGGTAGAAGGTTCCTTGAGTGCAGGGACATTTTTTCCCTTTTGTATATGAATCTCTAGCGCCTACCTGATACCTTGAACAACTGATACAACTAGTAAGTGCTAGTTGAAGCAAATGCTAACTTATATAAAATACACTGGAAGCCCTCGATGAAAGAGGCAGTATTTCCTGAAAGTGAAGTTACAGAGTTCATGGGACAGGGACTTTTAGTTCTCTCAGTGTCCTGATTTTAGGGGAAGAAGGATCAGAAATGAAAAGTTCATACAGATCTAGTCCTACCTTCTCATTTTGGCAGATAGAGAAACAGGTTCTGAAATTCCTACCGACTTCTCCAAATACATTCAAAATGCAGGTGCCAGAACTAGAATTTAAATCCAGGTCCTCTGAATCAAAATCTAACCTTCTTATCTCTATACCTTGATGCCTCAAATGACAAAGAATCACTGAATCACAGATTTTAAGAGTTAGAGGTAACCTCAGTAGTTACCTAGTTCAACCCCAACCTGAAGAGATCATTGACTGTGGAGACCACCCTTATCCATGCTCTCCCATTCAGTAAATACTGAAGAGTGATAGAGGTTCTACATACATAAATATGTGTGTATGTATGTACAACACCAACCCTTTCACTTTAGAAATCACTCACACAGTCTTACTCTCCCCTCCGTAGGATGATTTCTATTTCAACTAGAAATTGAAGAATACAATTATCACTAATTTTTCCCTTTCCCTTCCCCCACCTCTCTCCTATTAGCTATGACTTCCTCCAAAAATTCTGTATATCTCAGGCCCAGTTGTCATAAAAGATAAATCCAAGTCTGCTTACATTAATTGATCTAAAGGGTAGCCAATCGACCTTCACTAATCTGCCACTGTTTCACCCTTTCCTTCTGCCTGGCCTAAAATATTAAAGTAAAATCAAAGGTAGGAATATCATATTAAGAAAGCCACTTCAGCACTTTCAATTATTTTATCTACAGGATGAGGAAAGGGAGGTCTTAATCCCTCAACCACTAGCAGGAAGTTCATCAGATAAGCTAGGTCATAAGACAAGTGTGATGGCTAGCCCTAAAGAACTCTGATAACAATAAATAATATTAGTTGAGTGAATGAATGAATGAATGAGTGAGGAAGGGAAGATAAATTATACTGGATGGGAATATTTATGACAAAAGTATTCCAGAGAGAGCAAGAAGTATGTTCTGGCTTGTGGTGAATGCTTACATGCTATGTTTTCATGGGCACTTTCTCCTCCAAATACCTCTACCTGCTAAATATCTAAAATTCTATTTATATGAGACTACAACAGTCAATCCACATGTTTTTGGCTTTCTTTGTACCCTCAGTGAATACTGTCTGGCACATCATAGGTGCTCAACAAATCCTTATTGACTAATACTTTTGGGAGGTTTTAGTATAAATGTACTTGGCATATTAGCCTAAAATTCTGGCTAGAATTTATTAATGTTAAAAAAGACTGATAATTAGCATGGCTCTAAGAACAGAGAACAGAAGAGAGCAAGACAAATATCTATAGCATCACAATTTTGTCTGTAGCTTAATTTGGTGCCAGGCCAAATGCCTGGGATGCTACAAAAGGGGGAAGTTGGAGTGACCTTGATGACAAAACATGTAAAAACTAGTCCCAAATCAGTGTTGACTGAGACTCAGGGCAATTATGATTCTGAGGTTATGTCTCTGACAAGTATGCCATTCATGACCAAATTTGCCATCCTCTTCCACAGGGAAACACTGCTTCTATTCTTTGTTCACTGCATAGAACATCCTCCCTTCAGCAACTTCAAAATCTTCAGTGTTAAAAGTTTATAAGTGTAATTAAAGGCTGTGCTGATCTAATTAGGTTGATGAAATTTTCAGTAGGGATTTAATTCCCTTTAGCAATTCACTTATTTTTTCCCCCTAGAACAACTCCTCAGTCTCATTCCAAGCAACCTTACGAGACAGGATAGAAAATTACCTCTCACAGGCAACTTCTGCACTCAAATAACTGTTTCTAAAACATGAGGTGAGCACATATGGCTTAAAACTGGCCTCCAACAAAGACTTTTCAGAGTTGCTTTTTACTGAAAATGAAATGTTTCCCACCTCCTGAGTTTGTTTTCCCCATCTACAAAAGAGTGTAAAGGAATGTTCACCTTGCAAGGGTGAAATAATGATTTCAAAGAACTTTAGGGGTACAATGGAATAAAGCAATCAACAAAGTTGTTTTTTAAGTGAAGATGAGTGAATTGGCAAAACAGCCCTCACTGATGGGTAATATCCTATAAAGACCCAAGAGGCCAAACTGTCTTTCTACTTCTCTAAACAGTGAGAAAAGGCATATATACTGTAACAGATGGTAAGGATTATTTTAACCTGTGTTTGGAGATGTCTTTACAAAGTCATGGTGAGTACACATTATTCAATTCTAATGCACTTGTATAGAAAATTTAAAAAATAAAAACCTTGTAAAAATACTTGAAGGCAAATGTATATATAATATATGTGTGTGTGTGCATATATATAAACATATATGTGTATATTTATATATAGATGTATTTGTATATATATTTATTTATTTATATATGAGGTAGCTAGGTGTCATCCTGATAGAGGGTTAGCCTTCCAGTCAGGAAGACCTGAGCGCAAATCCTTCCTCAGTTATGAACTGTGTGATCCTGGGCAAGTCATCTCATTTCGCTCAAATTCAATTTCCTTATCTGTAAAATGGAGAAAAGTATTATTGTGAAGATAAAATGAGATCTGTGTAAAGCACTTTGAAGAACTTAAAGTGCTATATAAATGTTAGTGATTATTAAAAAGACATCTCTTCCTCACTAGATTGCAAGCATCTAAAAAGTTGGGCTAATGCCTTTCTTTCTTTGATGTCCTACAAAGCACTAGATATAATGTTTACTGGGAAATAAGGAGGTAATTTATTAGGTAAATATCATTTGTTATCTAGGTCACTTTTCAGTTTTTCCACAAAACTTCATGATTGATATATTTTATAAATGCTTATAAAACCTGGCAGATAAGAAGGAATCACTTTTTAGCAAAAAGTCTAGAAAACCTTCCACTGGGATCTTAGGTTTCTCAGCTTCCAACAATGAACAAGGAAACTGATGGTGATTGACTTTTATTTATTTATTTTCTAACAGAATGCTCAAAGACAATGGATTCTCCTCAATGCAAATGAAGACATACAAGGGAAAACTTTTCTGAGCATTGTTGATTAAATTAAAATCTAGGGAAAGTTTCAAAGGCTTTTATATGATTTATTCAGGCTTTAATTCAACTTTCCCAATCCTCCTAATTGGCAATTTTCTTCCTCTCCTCAATTTATCTCATATTTATTTATTTGTTTACATGTTGTGACTTCCCCCCCCCATAAGTTCCTCCAAGGCAAGAGCTATTTGTTTTCTTTTTCTTTCTTTCTTTCTTTCTTTCTTTCTTTCTTTCTTTCTTTCTTTTTCTTCTTTCTTTCTTTCTTTCTTTCTTTCTTTCTTTCTTTCCTTTCTGTTGAGTTCCTAGCACCAAAACCATTGCTTTGCACATATGTGCTTAAATGGTTCTGTTGTTACTCATTGGTTATTGGAAAATAGGCTTCAAAAAAAGTCCATTGGCTTAACTAATTTTGAAGGTGTATTGCATTTTGAAAATAATCTTAATCATTATTTCCATTATTTTTCTGAGTTCTCCTCATTTTCCATCACTGAAAATATTTGGAAATGATTCAAGACAAAAGTTCCACTTATCCAAATGTCTTTTGATTCATTTGTCATTTAAAAATACTTTGATCACTTGACCTTGATATTCTCTGATAATTTAAAAAACATTTCCATTATAAGGAAGGTACAACATAGAGATCATTTTGACCTTTTCCCTATTTCCGTTTTTAAAAAGTTTTCTTTTATTTTGAAATTTTAGAATCACTTTAGGAGATGAGGAAATTTCCACTGAGGAGAAAGGTCTGCTGGTTTCTATACATCTAAGCCCTGTGTCTTACTCCAACACGGATAAAGTTAAATGCTGAATCCAGAAGGAACAAAAGCCTTTATAAAGAAAGAATGCTGCCACATTGTGGATTAGCTTGACATAAATCAATGATTTACTTTTAATTCCTAAAACTTAAAAGGATAAGGGTGTAAACTAAAGTGTCAATAATATATGGTAGTTCTCTTAAATTAATGTCTACTTTAGTAAATGGATTTCAGAATATCAAAATGTTAGAACTGAAAGAGACTTTAGTTGTCATCTTGTCTAACCACTTAGTTTTAAAGAAGACAAAGCTGGAATCCTAGTGATGCAGTGATTTTTTAAAGTAGGTTGCAAAGACGGGTTCAAACTCAGGCCTTCTGATTCTCAGGTGACATCTGCTTCCATTATACCATGTTTCTATCCCAATATGGAAAGATGGCCACCTTTTTCACACAGAAACAGAACCACATATTAAATTACCAATCATTGGATTAGAGACACAGAACTGGAAGGGATTGCAGAGGCCATATAGTCTTAACCCTCCTAGAGGAAGAAGCTGAATGAGGCCCAAGGAAGTGTGACTTGACCAGGGTCACATAGGTAGAGAAAAGCAGAAAGATTCAACTCTGATCCACTTTGCCTCCAATGCCTTTGCTCTTTTCTTTGTAACTCAGCCCCATCTTAGATAAGACTTAGAAAAATTCCCTGTAAAGTTCAGACACTATTTCCAGACTGAAAAAAAGCAAATGGGAATATGGTACAGACCCATAAACCTGAAATGAATGTATTTGCTGGTTCATTGAAAGTCAAAAAGCACTTTTCATAGATTCTGGAATGTGGCCTAATTGGAGTTCAAGAAAAAGAAAAAGCTAAAACCGAATTCATCCCCAAACAGACTTGATTTTAGCTGTGCAAGCTAAGAGAGATGATATAAGAATTATGCTTTGTTATAAAGTTCATGTCATAGAAACCTTTTCCTTTAAAAAAAATCAGATGTCACTTTCCTTTCTTTACTTCAGTAACTTTACAAAGCTCACTCATCTGAACAAATATGGTTTAACTTGAAATCCATGGTACTTTATTGAGGCTTTATTCCATGCTTAGGCTTAAAGTTAAGGAAGAGTGGGGGTTTCTAAATAGACTAAAGTCAGACCAAGACGGAAATTGCTCAGGATCAAAGGGCTCTGAAGTTGTCCCATGTTTTGATTTATTGGGCAATTGTGGCTGCTGTTGCTACCCTTAATAGGGCAGGAGGGAGTTACATGAAGCCAGTTACAAAAGTCAAAGAGAAAGCAGGTGGTGCTGGCTGCTAACATTTGGCAGAGTTGATAAGGGAGAGAAAAATTCAATGTGCATCGTCAATAAAGAGGTTTCATTCCCTTCTTTCTTTCTTTTTTTTTTAAATCCTAACTCTAACAGAAAACATAGAAGTATTTCAGTGTGTGGTTGTTGAAATCATCAGTACAATGCTCTCTGTTAATAGGGCATACTTTTTTGTTCATTCATTGATCTATCTTGTATTTGTAAGTCTGCCAGAGTTGATGGTTAACTGGACAAAGGGAGGAATAACAAAAAATGTATAAAGACCGTGATCAACAAGGCTATGTCAGCACATGGTAACAGAATGGATTTAGGATTATTTTGATTATACCTATTATAGCCAGTTAGTTGTCTTACTATATAACAGGGTAAATGGTAGAAACAGGAAAAGATCATTTGTTCTGCTAGTATCATCAGTTTAGGGAAATCCAGGTGATTGATTAAAGTACTCTTTTTTGAGAATGAAAGATGTACGTGTGTTTTTTATACTATATAAAATGAAAATATGGCTAACTAAAATCATTGATTCTTAGATTCCATGACAGAGTCCCATCATTTTACAGCAGAAACAATTGAAATGCAGAGGATTTAAGTGATTTGCCCAAGATCACATTATGAATTAGTGGCATCAGTGGTAGATTAAGGTGTACAGGAAGATAATTCCCATATCTTCTCATTCATCATTAAGGATATTCCTGTGGGAGGTTCCCATTAAATGTCTAGCCTTATTCCTGCCAGGGACCTTCACTGCTCCACCATTCAAGTTTGACCGTGCACTGCTATGTTATTAATAAGGTAAATGGAGAAATAAGAAAGTAAAGATATCTGGATTCAAGTCAGTGAGAAGTGAAGATGGATGAAGAGATAGGCCAGGTGTAGTTTCAGTTGTTCAGAATGATAGGTTGTTATAACCTGTTTGAATGTATCTAAACCATGCCTCCTGCCTACTCTCCCTATGTCTTTCATTCATTATTTATCAAAAGTAACCCTATTCCACTCTACCTATTCAATTGTTTCTCTTTCTCTAAGGCCAAATGGAAGCAATACCTTTGTTCATTTCAATGGATTTGTCATACTATGTAGTCCTTCACTATGCAGTTGAATATCATTCCATGATTAAATTAGGGTTGTTCATATTTTCTCTTACCAAATAAAATAAATTTCTTCAGGGCCTGATCCATAACCATGTCCATATCTGTTTGTTTATTTTACCATCTCCTATAATACTAACCTCAGTGCTAGAACAGAGGACTTAAGATTTAGAAGTGAAAGGCCATCTGGTTCTATCACTTCCTTTTATGGGAAAGGAAACAAGATTAAGAGCCTTGGCCAAGGTCATACAGGTAGAGCTATGAGCAGGACCTAGGTCATCTGATTAAAAATCCATCGCTCATGCTACATAGTAGACACTCGGGAGACAATCCACACTAGAATTTGTAATTAGGATAGTATTTCGTGTTTTTTCTTCCTACGTGTCAAGAGTCAGCCTTAGAGAAATTAATTCCTTTGTTCTTGTTGAATTTATGCTATTTGGAAGATCCCCAGAGTTGTTTCTTATAAAGCTACAGTTTTCATAAGACAACAGAAAAGAATATTGCGAATGTAAAATAGCGGAGATGACTCAGGGCAGACTTCTGTCTGCAGCTATGATTGCATTTGGACCCATATTTTTGCTGTTCATGGTGCCACCCCTCCCATCTCTCACCGATTCAATTTCACATAAAAATATTTTCCCTCTGAATGAGCCTCATACAGAGATGGCAACAAGATAGAATCACCCATAAGCTCAAAATCACCAAACTTGAAACTGTCAAAATACACATAGTCAAATATTCACCACACAATCAAACAGGGCCCTCTCATTCTAGGAACTAGAAGACAAAAGGACAGGTCTAAATGAAATCAGACTGATGAAGAAGACAAATGTTCATTAAAAAAACAATTTTTATCATAGTACTACATTTTCCACCCTCTAATAACAGTCATTGTCAGGGGCTACGTCAACACTCTGACTTTGTAGGGTGAGGGGATGGATAGTTAGCAGCCTGACTGATTTTTAAGGGGGGCACAAACTAGTCTTATTCATATATGTAATCAAATAGCTATGACTTTAGCTTTCATCATGTTATATTTGTGTGTATAAATATAACTAAATTACTTGATGGTATTTTTAATCATCTCTATTTTGCACCAATTTGCCTTTTTCACTTTCTTCCCCCCGTCCTGCTTCCTACCCTTGAAGAATAATGATATTAGAAGTCACTGTGCTGCTTGGTAACAGCTTCACCTAAGGCAGATTAGCGGAAATTAGCCTGACATTTTGCTGACCACTCACACTGTTATCTCACTTTGCTCTCTTTTCTTTCATAACCAATACACTGCTGCCCCAAATACTATAATTGTGAATTACATACAAGTTCCCGAAGGGAAGAGCTCATACACATTTCCTTAACAAGTTTATATCTCCCCCCCCCAATCCCACATAAGCAATGTATTAAATAGCATTTGAGGTTGTGACATTGACCTCAGGAAATATCATTTGTCAAACATTCTTCAGCAAAGACACTTTCATTTCAGGTACCTGAGATAATGGGACCGTGAATCAGTGGCAATTTGAGTGATGGGTGATATTTACCTCCTTGAGGCAGCCCATAAAGTTGTTACTGACTGGTGACCCTGGGAGGTCTGCTGTGCTGGGACTGCCTCCAACATAGAAAAAGTCATCAGAACCCAGCATGGTATAGTCTTCTTGGGTGTAGCCCGTTGTGGTAAGAATTCCATCCACTGATATTGTCACCTAGATAACAAAGCACAGGGAAAGGACACGCTATACTCAGACCTAGATACTGCAATCCTGGGGTATGCCTGTTTTGTGTTTTTTTGTTTTTGTTTTTGTATTTTGACTTTTGGGTTTTTTGGTTTTTGTTTTGTTTTTGTTTTTGTTTTTCTTTTGTTTTTGCTTTTTTTGGTTCATTTTTGTTCTTGTTTATTTGTTTGTTTGTTTGTTTGTTTTTGGAGACCTATGGTGGAACCCATTTTCATGTCTGTTTGAGGTTTAGTCTTGGATTCTAGTCAACTATCCCTACGAGATCTAAGCTAGTTAAAGACTTAGCTGATTATTGAACTAGTGTCAGCATAGTCCCTATTTGCAACTTAAAAAGTTATTTAGCAGACACAAAAATGGTGTTAGTAAAATGCTTCCTAGGTTAGTTTTGCTGGTGTACATATTAGTAAAGTTTAGTTGTCTGTCATTGACTAATCACAACGTGCACCTCGTTAACATAAAGGGCGCAAGCTATATCCAGCGACATCAGTATTTGCACTATAGAGCAGCAGCTATTTAGCATGCATGTGTCTACCTTCATGCCAAAGGAAAAAAGGAAGCAAAACAAGCAGTGGAAGCGGCCCACACTGATGTGCCCATGCTTGAGGTACAGTACAGTTCAGAAAAGGAAAATAAAAGAAAACAGGGAGAACCAAAAGAACAAAAACTGCTCTGTGATGACGGAAAGATGAATGGTTGTGGCATCTCCATCATTCCCAAACCAAATCTTCATGCCATGCATTATGAATGGTTAGAAACTGGCTAAGCCTGCGGTCACTCGGGCCAGCCACCATTTTAGTCTTATCCCTCGTTAACCACAGCTGGATGCAAACGTTTGAAACGTTAACGATGCCCCTACAGGTGAGTTGGAAAACAGAAGTTGACGGGAACAGGAAACAAAATAAGGAGGTCAACAACAGATGGAAAGAAGGAGTCCAAAGTAAGCAGAAGAGTACCAACCGCAGTTCCTCTTTTGTTAATGATGTCTACAGTTAAAAGAAAGAAAGAAAACACACGGCAAACCCAAAATAAGAAACAATTAGAATGATATCTACCGAACAATGTAGTTTGTTTACCATAGCGTGTCCAATGCCTGAGTGCTTTGTGGAGAAGGGGGGAGAAAGGAAATTAAAAACTGTGAACAGAATAACGATTGTTACTTAAAAAATATGATGGTCTCTACCATGTTAGTACATTTTTTGATTAAGGTAACGGTTAGTAGAATGAAACATTCCATGAATGGCATGTTAGTTATTAAGCATGTTAGTAACATAGAAAAAGGGCAAAAAAATCTTACAAGAAAAAAGCAGACTAACAAATAGGCCTCCCACAGAGGTTATAGCAATAAGATTTGTTCTGAGATTATAGTTCATAAACTCACTCCTTAACAGAAACAGACATATGGCAATGCAATGCTCCCTCCATCCTCCTTCCACTTAATACAACTGACAGATATTTAAAATGGCTAGAGGGATCCAAAGGCCTAAAGCTCATCAGCTGACCACTGCTTGCCCTAAGTCCCCAAATGACCCCTCCCCCACCCTCCCCTCCCCCAGCAAATCAGTAGGAATTGGTTGGCAATGCCCTAGTACTCAATTTTACTGCATACAAGGAATCCTCCTCAACTCCAAAACGTCTTTCGGTCATATTGATGGACTTTAGGATCACAGTTTACTGCAATGAAACAAAGCAAAGATCCTGATACATAGAATGAGTAGAATGGAATTTTGTATCTGCCCTGCCACACATGCACCCCAACTGTACAAGGACAGTTTTCCTTTGAGCTACCAATTTACCGTTTGGTGGGTAACCTGAGCAAAGGCAGATCTAGAAAGCTGGTGCCCCCAACCCCATTTCTCTTTGCCACTTCTCTTTAGTGGTGTCTTGGATCTCTTGGTTGGCATCTGAGAAATAGTACAAGAACCAAAGAGATGGAAACAGTAGGGAACCTTTGCTAGGACTGCATCACTGGCTGTGAAATCTCCCAGGGCAGTATGATGCATGCTGGGACCCTACCCATGCATGGACAGAAAGCATCTTAAAGACATCTGGGGCTCTCAAAAACACTTTGGGTGGACTCCTCTGCCTTGGCTAGAACAACACTATATCCCTAAAGATGTTTTTGTTTCCCTAGCTCATATAGTTAAGTCCTTGTTTTGTTTTGTTTTGTTTTGAAGAAGTGGAGAGAAAAGGTTAGTTAACAGCTCAGAAACAGACAGCTGTTTTAGTAAAGGAAAACCAGAGATAATCCAGTCAATCTGCAACTGTTTAGAGAAACAACAAATATGTTAAAGGATATTAGTTTAAAAGAGGCATGTATGGCAGAAAATAGTCACTGTCAACACTTAACAAAATGATACATTTTAATATATGTAAAATATCAAATGATAACCAAAAATGATTGCGCAATAATATATAAACACACCATTTAATGCTACTCTGATCACATACTACATGTGGCATATACTGTATTTTTTGTGCCTTTAAGATAAATATACAGTACATGTGGACCCATATCTAAACTAAGAAATTTATGTTTTTTCTAGGATCTAATATATTTGGGGAGACACCATTAAAGACAAAATCGATTGAACAGGTTACTGGTTTATTTTGGGGTTTCATTTAGAGTGGGAGAAATAAAAATTCCCCAAAGGAATACTACTGGGTCATATGCAAAATCCCAGATTCATGCTTCAGGACATTGGTCTAATTTCTCCCCCACTTTTGGAGGAAGAAGAAAAAAAGTGAAAGAAAGGGAATAAAAACACACAACCCCCCCCCCAAACCTAACCATTTGTAAAACCAGTTCTCTGATTACAAAAAAAGAACTGAGTTTCAATGACCCCAATGTGCATGCTTCATGATCATCCCCATGGAACTGTTAAAACAACAACAATAACAACAATACAAAAAAAAATACACCATCACAAAAACCAGAGGTGGGAAATTACTGAGCAATCCCTGCAACCCCCTTGGAAACTGCAATTATCCCCCTGCATGAAATAGCCTCTGGGCCCCCAGAACTTTCTAGATATGCCCCTGCTCAAGTATGGCAGGGAGATCCATCTTGGTAGAAATAATAATAATTTTTAAAAAGCTAACTTGTAAGTGAAAACCACAAGTCTAGTATCATGTTGTTAGGTTTTAAGGTACCACACAGACAGCTGTAGCAGGAAACAAAGTCAGTTAGTCTTATCCATTGTACTGTTACCTGACGCAGATTCCTGGTTACTTTCACATCATGCCAGGCATTGTCATTAAACTTTCCGTTCACGGGTTCCACCAGTGCTTCAAAGGCCCCTGATCCTAAATTAATGACCAGGGAGACGGCTCCATTTTTCAAGGCAAGATTGACATAATCAGCTGATTTCCCTGTGTGAAGCATCAGTCCATTCCTCTGAAGAGTTTTAAATGACAGGGTTATTTCATCGCTGCTGCTTTGTATGGGATTTTGGGACAAGTCATAGCAGAAATACTCTGATCCCTTGAAGGTCGCAATATATTCTTCTTTTCCTGAAAAAAAAAAAGTCTAGATCAGCAGGACTCAAATCAACTCTTTGAGTAATTAATATTTACGTCACCAGACACATCATACACATAGTAATAGATAGCCATGCATTTTTAAGGAACCACGCATATTGAGTCATCAACAGCAATGACTAAAAACTGACATTCTTGAAAATTCAATTAAATTTAAAGTATCACTACAAGAGCTCTGACAAGAGAGCTTGGTCATGTGATACCTCCAGGGTGCAAATCAGATACCATCAAGACATATTGGATGGTTCTACTCTGCTAGCTTCAGTGGATTCTTCTGTGTTTGTAGCATCCAGCCTGTGGCATTTATGTTCCATTTTAATTTCCAGTGAGTCATTTGTATTCAAAGATTTTTCCAGTAGAGAATCAAATATTTGCACCACTGAACACCCATAACAAATTGGCAGGATGAGGAAATAGGGAAGGGAGGGAGAAGACAAATTTGATACTCAAGGTAAAACTCACATCTTTTAGAGTGTGGACATTTCTCTTTACTGGGTGGAAAAAAGCTGCTTAGAGAATACCTATTGGAATCTGTTGGATATTTTTACTCTGTCCCTGGCTTTGAAATAACAGATGGTGGTACTAACTTTTATGAGACTGGTAAGATTTCCAGTATATCATCATGGGAATCATGATGTAAATGAAGTCTCAACATTTTATCCACAACTCAGTCTTCTCAAACCCAAAAGCAAACATGTGGTACTCACAGACTACAAACCAGATAAAACAAAATGTTTACAGTATTTGTCTTTGCCTTCAGGTGGAATCAGTTTAACCAAAGGAACCGTTCAAGCGACTAGCTCTCTTGTCTTCCTTAGCAATAAGGGAATTTGGGCAAAGGAAATGAGACAAGACAGGCTGGGACAAGTTTCTTACTATATGGCTGGCATTGCATACAGCATATAATGTCCCCTCTGAAGCAATCTAGAATCCACCACAAATCAGGAGCAGCATGAATCTGCGAGCCCCTAATTCTCCCTTTGCCTACGAGTAATTATCTACCAGTAGGCCCTTGTAAACTCACATTCAGCATTTTTTGCTGACTTTCTAGTGCCTCTGTCTTGAACTACTTGATTTCATGGAATCTAAATTCTTCTTTACTTTAACTTTTGAGACCTGTTTGTTCCTTCACATTTTCTGATTTCATGGGCTTAACCCATTACCTGTACTGATCTATCTTAAATATCTCCTGTACGTGAGTTGTCAGATACTCGGTTTCAGTCCTGCTTAATGAAGTCCTGCCCTGTGGTTACTCAAACCTTGGCATATAACTGTATTTTAGAAGCTTAGACAAAGAGAAAGATAGTTTTCTTTTAAATAACAGGAAATATACTCCAAAGTGATACTTTTGAATGTCTTATCACTAAATCCAATAGAGTAATACCAAGAAATCTGTGCAATCATAGTGCCCAAAACATAGCAGGTGCTTAATACATGTTTATTGATCAATTGATTAATCTCTAAAGTCACTGTGTCATAGGGTAAAAACGTTGGGGTACATAGTGCATCATGAAGCCTTGCTTCCAGTCCTGGCCTCACTTCCAGATAACAGAGTGAACATGAACAAATCATGAAACCTGGCTATGAATTATGTTAGTCAGCTTGGGATGGGGCAGAGAGAACTTTTAAGAAAATGAGTTGCCATAGAAGTCATCTGGTGGAAGCCAGCTTAAGGTGATAAGCCTCTCTGAAATTAGTGAGTCATAATCAAGCGTCCTATCATCAGGGTCATAGTTGAAAGTATAATCTCTAGAACAGTTTCATGTCCATGTGATGATCAGAGATATATTAGATATAAAAGCTCTCTGTCTCTTTCTCCCCATACCTGTACAATCTACAGATACTTATATCTATATCCAATCTACATCACTACTCTGACACATATATGTACTATAATCCTACTCTAATAAAATATATTTTTATTCTAATGTAGTCATACAATATATCTTATCTATAATATATTCCTATGCTAATATACATGTCCCAAAAATCTTAAAGCAAGACTTTAAAACTCAAACTTCACTCATTTAGGATAATCTGTATATTTATTCATTATATACTATATATGATATATTGCTGCTCTTTTATACATATTACATCTACATGTTTATACATTACATGTGTTAATGATAATAGCTAGAATTCACATGGTGTTTTAGGGTTTTCTAAGCACTTTATGACAATTTCTCATCCTCGCAACAACCCTGATAAGTTAATGATATTATTATACCCATTTTACAGTGGGTTTAACTAAGACAGAAAAAGGTTAAGTGACTTGCCTAGGATCACATAGCTAGTAAATGTCTGAGGCCAGACTTGAACTCAGTTCTTCTTGAATACTGGTCCATTAAGCTATCCATTGTACCATCTAGCTGCCTGGGAGTAGACTACATTCTCTATTCTTACACATTATAATACATGAGTAAAGAATATTCCAATTCACATATAATGTATTTATGTGAATTATGGGAATGTAGGAGAAAAATATTTATGTAGACCTATTTATGAATGTAAATATATATACAATCACAATATTCTTTTGTGTGTATGTGTGTTGTGTATATATGTATACATATATATATATATATATATATATATATATATATATGTGTGTGTGTGTGTGTGTATGTGTGTGTATGTGTACATATCGATCATTGTATAGAAATCACCCTGGGTTCTAGAGATTATGCTTTCAAATTTGGGCCAATAAATAGGATGTGTGATTCATTTCCCTTCACATATGACGTGGGAGATTGACTCTATATTAACCTTTCTGAAGTTCTGAAGCACTTCAAAGGGATATTGTCTACTGATAACCTTAATCAATGTGAAATGAAAATGGCTTTATTTAAAATCCTGTTTCTGTGCACAGATGCAGATTTAAGGTTTAATTATTGTTTTATTGCCTAATTTATGTCATCAGCAGAAGTCTTATTTCATTAGTTTTTCCTGACATTTTAAAATTGCTTGCAATTTTAAGATTCCTGCAATAAAAAGGATGCTGATCATAGATTTAGAATAAAGAGGGGCTTTGCCTATTATCTAATTTAATTTTCTCATTCACAGATGAGAAAACTGAGTTATAGAGATGAAGTATAAGCCCAAAGTCACACAGTAGGTGAATAACAAAGGAAAATACTAAGAAAACATAAGCTTGTTCAAAACTGTAGATTTTTGTACATTGGAAATAATTATTTGACTCCACAAGTCACATTTATGAGATTGTTAAATTAGAACCATTGGGCCACAATATAAGCATAAAACACCCACGTGTGAATATAATAACACACAGAAAAACAACTACAATGAAAAGTCATTTTTTAAAAATAAGACAAATAGCACAAGAAAACAAACAACCTTTTTTCATGAGGAATTCCTTTTCTTTTCTATTTCAGAAAAAAACAGAGAAAATAAGCTGATATTAATTTAAAAAACACTTTAAAATAGAGTGAGGTGGGGAAGTGCGATGGATGTGGAATGTTGAATATACTTTTAGATTAGGTTACTACATTCTTGGTTTTACTTATTTACTTTGTAACAAGAGAACTCAGAGTCGGGGTAATCCAAAAATGTTTGTTTATAAACACAAAATATATCAGTGGTAATTAGGTGACCCAGTGCATAGGGTGCTGAACCTGGAGTCAGGAAGACCTGAGTTTAAATACTACCTCAGACACTTACTAGTAAGTCACTTAACCTCCATTTGCCTTGATTTCCTCAACTGTAAAGTGGTAGAGTAACAGCATCTCTCTCTCTCTCTCTCTCTCTCTCTCTCTCTCTCTCTCTCTCTCTCTCTCTCTGTGTGTGTGTGTCTCTGTCTCTCTCTGTCTCTCTCTCTTTCTATCTCTCTCTCTCTCTTTCTCTCCTTCCCTCCCTCACTCCCTCTAACAGTGATGTTATGAGGTTCTGATGAGATAATATTCATAAAATGCTTAGCACAGTACCTGGTACGTGGTTGGTACTATGTAAATACATATTCTCCCTTCCTCCAAATGCAACTTTAAAAATATACACATTAAAAAAAAACCCAGGAATTAAAATGTGCAGTGGTGGGTGGTAGGCATGGGAAATAATTCTATAGTGTTTTGAGTCAGGAGTAATTGGCAAAATAACTATATCAGATGTTGATACAAAACACCTTTATACAATCCAAGTAATTTTTAATCTAATAAATGATATTTATTAAAAAAGAGTTTGTATTGCAATGATGATTTTGTGATTAAGAACTCCATCATGAGGATTAGAAAGAATATAAAAAAGAGGCTGTATAGGTCATCAGAAAAAGGAGGCTTCTATGATACATACTAAGGGAATAAAAGAATTCTGAGTTCATCTCTCACCCTCTCTACCTTGGTACCTAGTACTATTGATATACCTCATTTTGCCAGGGGTCTGACCCCATTGTATGCCTTTAATTCCTCTACTTTTCATTGTCATTAGCTAGGACTCAATATACATCTGTTGATTGATTTATTATATCTGGAAAATTATAATGTTTATTATATATGGATAATTTTAGCATATTCTTGATTTTAAGATCCTATTCTCACCCTGTGGTATAGAGTTCTATTGTGTGATAATTACATTTTGTTTCCTTTTTATTTTATAGGGAGTAAAACCTAGGCAAAAATTAGCAATATTTTATATGCTTTTTCCAGCCTTGGGTGGGATGATCAATGAAATCTTAAATGACATAGTACTGTCATCATTGCTATTATTGTTGTTATCAATTAATTTTAATGAGTGCATATTCAATATATGGTACTAGGGGGTCATGCAGAAAATTAACATGAGGAGGTCTTAATCTTATTTACATGACATGTTCTATCTCTCTGCCATTGCTCCTATTATTTCCCTTATACTTAGAATATTCTTCTTCTTCAATGCTACCTCTTACAATTTCTAGCTTCCTTCAAGCTCAGCTCAAGTATCAACTTCTACAAGTAATCTTCCTTGATTATCCCAGCTGCTAGTACCTACTGTTATGAATTACCTTGCCCTAACTTTGTCTATAATTAAATGTATGTATATTGTTTTCCACAATAAACTCCAAAAGACACATTTTCTCATCCCCTAGCACTCAGCACAATGCTTGGAACATGGGAAATTCATAAAGGCTCATTGATTAATTAATTGCTAAATCTCTACCCATAAAGAATAGTAGGACAGAAATTGCTCAAAGCCATTCTAATATCGAGCCCTTGGTCTGACCTTTTAATTATATTTCTTCCTCTACCTTCTCTAGCATTACCTCCTCTGCTATTGGCAAAGATCATCCTTCAACTTAGCTAGGGATTTCCCTAATTAGTAGCCAGTGCCACGTCTACCTCCTGTGGCAGGCAGATAGTACTCCTCCTTCAAATATATGTCACAAAGGGCACATAATTCACCCTTTTCTTAGTCTTCAGACCAGACCTCATGTTGGGATAATGGCTTTGACTTCAGATATGATCTGACTACAAAATGAATCTTGGAGCTCTGAGGGCTGTTTTTATTTGAAGGGAGACACCAGGCTCTAGAAGCAATGTGTTCTGCAGGAATCCAAGTCATCTCTTGATCCTTTAAGAAAATACATCTAGAAACCAAGTACCCCAAATTCAATATCAGCCTTGGATATACATGACAGGCAGTCCAAAGCAAGGTGGTAACTTTAGTAAGAAACTTTACTACTAAAGATTTTAATCCCCTTATTTCTCAGACATCTTTATCATGCTCTTGGTTGGCAATGGAAACCTCCTAAATTAGTGGCCCAAGATGAATGAGCAAAGGAGTTCTTTAAATGAATTTTGCAACTGATCACATTTTCCAAAATACCAAGAATGACAAGTTCAAAACCTCCAGTGGCTTAACTTCATAGCTCTATTTTGCATCAATTTGCATTTGTTTAAATCACCACAGGTGTTGGAAAACAGACAGATACCTGCTGTGCCTGCCCGGGCTGATGGCCAGTAGAGCCCTCATAGATACAGGGATACAAAGGGAGATTTATAGCTAAATACACTGTGATTTGCCAAATTCACAGTATTGGCACTTCTGGGACTGCCTTGAATTGAAATCCCAGATACAGTATGCAAAGCACAAACACACAACAGTGGTCAAATGTGCTGGACTCTAACATGTTTCAACCTGGGGAAAACACAAGGATACATTCAGCATAATAAAACACTGAGGAAAATGAGGAGCTTACCAAAGATTCACTGACCTATGAAACTGAATGGGTGAATTCTGTGAATCCCAATTAATGAATGTTTAATAAAGGAATAAATGCTAACAACACAAATTCATGCAGAGAAGATTTATGGAAATTCTATGTTTATGGTCAATCCTCATTTTGAAAATATCTATGAAGTCAATGAATTCAAACATGGGATTGCCTCTGTACCAATTTGTTTTAAGGCAACACACACTCTATTTAGCTTTGATGACCACTGAGTTGCCGCTAAGGCTACAACTACTTAAAATGATGTCATGTTTTGACTACAGCCACATAGAACGGCCATGCAGTAAACCAGAAAAAGTACCCTACTGGGAGAGAGAAGAGGTGGGTTCTTGTCAGAACTCTCCAGCTAATTTCTATCGTCTTGGGCAAGTCATTTCCCTCACTTTGAATCTCAGTTTTCTCATCTATAAAACAAAGGGGTTAGACTAGAGGATTTCTAAGGTTTCTTCAAACTGTAACAGTCTGTGTTGCTAAGAGTGGACACACTAAAAATACTGCAGATTATTCTCAACACAAGAATATGTTATCAAAAACGATCAGCCTGATGACAATTGGATGGATTCAGAGTCAAAGATGGTAGGCAGGGGAGGGGGAAAGATCCAGTTCAATATGAATTGATTTAAAACAAAGAAAATCTGAATCAAATCCTGTTCACAGAGTCTTGGCTTACTGATGTTTAGGTAAAAAAAAAATTTTTAAGAAGGTTAACAGCTTTTGCATTCTTCATTCTCTCTCTCTACACCAAGAATCCAAGACAAACATTTTGCATTACCATTATTGTTCTTGATGAGGAAAAAAAAGGAAAAAAAGGCCAAACAAGTAACAAAAAGCAGTTCCAATTTTTCAGTGATGACTTGTGATTGACAAATATATTTTAATAACTATGCCCTATATCTCACCTCCCTTTTACTTCCATATACCTACAGAGAGCTGTCTACTCACCACCCTGCTTCCATTTTCTTACCAACCACTGATTTTTTAGCCTTTTACAATCTCTCTTCTGAACTCATCCCATTACTCAGAGTGTTTCTCATTGATTTCTCAATGATTTCTTTTTAAAATAGATTTTATTATTGCTATTTGTTTTTAATACAAGCTAGTTGTTTTTCCTGGTATCCCTCTAGCTTTGCCCTCCCAGAGAGTCATTCCTTATAACAAATAATTTAAAAAATTGAAAGAAATAAAAAGAGAAGAAAAATTCAGCAAGACTGATAAATATATAAAAAGTCAATGTTATGTACAATATCTTGCTGCCATAGACTGTCCATCTCCTCCCTCTCCCAAGATCTCTGAAAAACAACCATGGGGAGGGGTCTTCTCATATGTCTTTTTTGGAGCCAAGTTTGTGCCTTATATTTGCTAAATATTAATTTAAATTGTTTTGAGTTATTGATTTCTTAACTGTAGAATTAATGTCATTTTCCCACTTACCTTATCCTACTTGATGTCTTTTGTATTTCAAAAACATTCATGACTTTCTTCTGGATACTCTCTCTCCCTTAGCATCTGTGACATTATTTTCGCCTGGGTCATCATTTATATGTCACTCCGTAAGAAAAGATGTTTCGTAGACCTCTCTTTTGAGCTTATTTCTCCTGTCTCTAAACACTCTCCTATGTTAATCTCATCACCCCTATGGTTTCAGTTATTACCTCTAGGTAACTGGTACCCAAGTCCAAATATGTCCTCTGTTCTAGAATCACCTGCTGGACACCTCCACCTCCCATGCTGTTTGCAACTCAAAACTCAACATGTGCAAAATGAAACTCATTCCCTATTGTAAATCCATCCTTTTTCCAAATTCCTTCCTTCCTTTCTTCACATCCTTCCTCTCTTCTTCTTCTACCTTTTTTCCTCCTTCTCCTTCTTATTAACCTCCCTCAGTTCCTTTTCCTTCTCCTCTCCTTTTCCTCCTTCTCTTGCTCTTCCTCCCCTCTGGTCTTTCCTATCTTACCCAGTCTAGAAGTATAATTTTCCTTCCACTAGGTATGCTTGCTAACATGTGGTAAGGAAGACATAAATTCAAATACCCCCTTGTGATATTCACTCTCTGTGTGACATTGGGCACATCACTTCATCTGAGACTATGTTTTCCTATAAATTAAATGGGGTTCAAGATAATTATGAGGTTGAACTCATGTAACATATACAATACTCTATACAGTTGTCAATGATCATTTGTGTTGAATATCTCTAATCATTAAAAAAGTCCTTTCTTATATTATGGTGAAAAAGGTGTCACTCTTTTCCTTTGAAGGTAACACAGATGTTCCTCTACAACACTGATATAAACATGGGAAAATTGATGGTTTCCATGATGTTATATTTTCTCTTTACCTAAAGGTGTTTCATCACATTTAGTACCTAGGTAGAATCTGCCTGAAATGATTATTCATCTTTGTCTCTCTACTTCAAATTTAATTCATTTTAGAAGGAAGACTATCCAAGACTACCTTAATAAATACTAGAGATGCCTACTCAGGAAAAGCCAGTCACACTGCTCACTAATAAGTTCTGAACTACAAATCAGTCTCTCATCTAAAATATGCATATTAAGGATGGTAACAATTTAACTGCTTCATTCAGTCGATACAAAAGCTCTCTAAGAATACACCTAGATGTCTCTCTAACTAACTAGTCATGTGATTTGAAATATGTCTGGTCATTCTTTTGGGATTTCAATTTTCTCATCTAGAAAGTGAGACTGTTGAAATATATAAGTTTTATGGCCCTTTCTATCTTTAAATGTTTGTGATTTTAAACTTAGTCTTGCAGTTTTATTGTAAACCCAAGGTTTCAAGTTCAGCTAATTTAAAATTTGGGGCATCTATGCTATACTGGATGAACTTGGTAGATTGAGAAATAGAAGATATATATATCTATATATCTATATATCTATATATAGATATATATATCTAAATTAAATAAAATGTACAAACACGAATGATACAGCGACAGTCTTAAGGTGAGACATACAGCTGATAAAAAGTGAATCTTAAATGAATGATTTTTTTTTGTAAAATAATATAAATAAAAATGGCCACTGATGTGTTGCACCTGTAAAGAAAGGTTACACAGACAAGAAGAATCTAGAATTAATCTGATATTCAACAAGCAATTTTATTATTAAATACCTACTATGTATAAGCTGGCATGGTAGATAGAAAACTAGTCTCTGACTCAAAAAAGACCTGAATTCTCATCCCAGCTCTGTTTTGTTGTTCTTAAGTTATGTCTGACACTTCATGACCCTATTTTAGGTTTACTAGAGTGGTTTGCCATTTCCTTTTCCATTTCCTTTTCCAGATGACGAAACTGGGGCAAGCAGGGTTAAGTGATATGTCCAGAGTCACAAAACTAGTGTTACACGCCTGTTACATCCTGGCAATTCAGTTACCTTCTCAGTGCCATAGGTAACTTTCTGCCTTTTTACTGAAGAGAAGGAACTGACCTGTTCTGGAAAAATGTGCCCTCTCCTTGAGGTTCTGTACATCAATGAAATCACAAGTCTAAGCTCTGTACTTATCTCTATGTGTAAGGTATAGAAAGGAAAGAGAAAGGCATCTATGTAATAGGAACAGTTAGGTAGATGGTAAGAATGTGAGGGTATGAGGAGGAGGGTGAGAGGGATGCAGGGGAAGAGAGATAAACCCAGAGGATAATAGAGTTCTACTGGCTTGTTGTAGAAGTAACATACTGGGGAAACAGCTAGTTCATAGATTTAATACGCAATGTGGGACCAGGTGACAAAGGGCCCAGAATTCCTACCTGAGTTGCGCACTCATCTAATAGGCAATAGGAATAAAATATTAACTCCTCTGGTTCTCATGTAAAGCTCTTTACAACCTGGCCTCTTCCTACATTTCCAATATTTGATCCTCATAAAGCCCTTCCACACACTCCACAATCCAGTCATACAAACCCATTTACACAAAACACTCCATCTCCCACCACTATGCCTTTACCGTGGCAGTTCCCCATAGATGGTATGTTCTTCCTCTTTAACTCTGCCTCTTAGAATCCCTGGATTCCTTCAAGATTCAGATCAAACATTGCCTTAAGAAAGAAATCATTCTTGATCTGCCCAGCTACTGGTGCTCTTAACTCAAAGCTTATCTTTCATATGCCTCCTCCCTACATATATTGTTTAGACCTATTTATTCATATGATGTCTCCTGAATTGGAATACAAGAGTAAGGGTAAGGACAGTTTTTGCTTTTTCTTTGTATCCCCAGCACTTTAGCACAGTGCCTGACACATAGTAGTTGTTTAATAAATGCTTAGCAATTGATTAATTTATGAGGAACTACCATATGTTTTTAATCATACCTTAAGGATCTATGATATTTTTCATGTAGACAGTACTCACCAATACAGATCATGATACCTATATGATTTATAAAGTGAGTTTTCAAGTTTTCAAGAGTGACTGTGAATAAAAAGTTCATTATTCTGTGGCCAAACTGAAAATAAGCTTCTCTGATCAGAGCTAGGCTCTGCACTAGTTCATAGTTAAACTCATACTTAGTCATATGTGATTAATCCATTCAAAACCAAGCTTATACTTTTACATATCAATATCCTGAATTGTTTCCTTTTTATGATTTCAGTGTAACTTCTTTTGTAAAACCAAAATTTTCTCTTTTCCCCTCACCCTTAAAAAAATGCTTTATCTTTTTCTCTCTCCCACACAGAATGCATAAAATACAGGCTTAGTGCATTAATATTAATTGCAAAAACATTTCTGCTAAAGTTATGCAGTGGTAAGTACTTTCCACATCCATCTATATTAACAAGGAATATTGTGGTACAATTTAATATATAAATTTTGCTATGAAAATATTTCTTTCAAAATGAGAAGCATCACCACCCCAATCTGTCTAACATTTTTACTGTGATTTTGGCTGCCTTATATTAATTTAAACTTATGACTCTATCACAACACTGATTAGCAGTTGGCATGACTCAGCTGTTCAAGGTAGGCTGAACAAAGAATGCCAGACTGGCATTTAGGAGATACAAATTCTAGTCCTGGCTATGTCATCTAATTCTTGTCTAACATTGGGCAATGCATTTCAGTTTCTTTATCTATGAGAAATAAGTGGGTTATACTAGATAATTTCTAAGGTTCCTTTATGCACTAAAATTCTGCAATGGTAGATCACTTTGGGAACAACTTTTAATTCAGTTTCAACTAAATATTACCCCCGTCCTTCCAATCCCAGTTCCTCCACAAGGTTACACTTTCCTTATCTGTTTATCTAAAATAGAAATTTAGGTCCCAGGAACCCATGCTAATAAGCAATGCATAGTGTTGATTTGTGGATCACTTTGCTTTTATTACACAATGAAACATTTTCAAAAATAGCCTTTCCCTGAGGCTAAAGAACAAATTTCCTCCTGGCAAATAAGTACAAAGTATATCTCAAAATACTTCAACCTTGAATGGCATAAACATTATTATACATATACATATATGTATATATAGGCATATAGACATACATATACAAATATTTACAGGAAGAATGGATGAGCCTGCCTCTAGAATTAAATGAAGTAGTATATAAAACAATCGTATCACCTCTAGAAATTAAAGCATTTTTTTGACCTCTTGAAAGGAATAGATTTTAAATGAATGTACTCAAATTGTCCATTCATGTTTTTTTCCCTAGATGGAATGCTAGAATGAAAACCCCCGTAGAAAGTAAGTTTCTTGAAGGCAAGATCTCTTGTTTTTGCCCTTATACCTCCAGTGCCTACAACAGTGTCTATACATCATAGATACATCATAAATGCTGGCTCAGCATTTATACATTATATACATATGATACATATGATATCACATATATACATACTCATGATATGTTAGCCAATGCATTTGATATCAGCACATCTATCTTTTCTTCATCCATTTGACACTAGATGGCGCAATGATTCAACCCAATTTTATATCTATATTGATGCACTAGGCTACCCCAGCTCAAGAGAGTACTAGAACTTTGCCTATTGAAGAGACCCAAAAAGATCATTTCATGCATACTCTTTCTTTCATCTCTAGGGTAAAGTGACTTGTTCAAGGTAATGAAGCCGCAGATCAGTGTAAGAAGGTGAGGACATCAGATCACAGACTCTTTCCTCATGGGTCCTAATTCTTCAAGCACCATTCTTTGCATTACATCTTACAGCTTTTCCAATGTTACTTGAGAAGCTATTGCTTTTTGCCGGTATTTTTGTGGTTCCTGATTTGTAAAAAGATATTCCTTTTGAAGGAGGTAGGGCAGTTTAACCTGCAGCCTATGGCATAAACAAACACCATTGAGAGAGAAAGAGAAGAGAGAGAGAGAGAGAGAGAGAGAGAGAGAGAGAGAGAGAGAGAGAGAGAGAGAGGGAGAGAGAGAGATGCTCACATTCCCTCTTCTTTTCTCTCAAACAATTACAGGATGCTGTTCATTATTTTCCCAGTTATGTCCTCATAGTGAGGTAATTATCCTTAGCTACATATACACACAGGCAAGACTTGAGAATTGTGTTGAGCTTTCTTTCCCCACCCACATTAGCTGTTGGAAGCATCTATGCTTTCTATTATTACAATTCATGACTCTAACTCCAATTCCACTTAAAGACAGTGTGCTTCTCAAAGGACATTTTTAATTGACGATACCGTTAATGTAGGCATGTATGCTAGGCATAAGCATGTTGAATAGGGTATTACCAATAAGGCTTTGGGGATGAGAAGTAAAGTATGTTATCAGTATCATATGTGACCAAAATAGGAGATGGGTCATATAGTGAGAAAGACAGATGGATAACTTTGCTGGAATATGTGGAACCCACAAAATATTAAAAGGCCCAGAAGAAGGCCTCTGTCATTATATTAATCCTCTATGGGGGATTTATGGTAGGACAATAACAAAAATTATGCAATGTGAGAAGACTTGCATGTATTACAGTGTTGGAGGAAGTAACCTATACTGATGAGATCTCAGATTTGTTGAGGTATCATAACATGATAACATCATAGATAGAGACCTGAAGAGAACTTCAGGGTCCATCTATTCCAACACACTCATTTTACAGATGTGAAAGCTAAGACTACAAATATATAATCTGGTATTGATAAAATGTATTTATTTTGGCTGCAGGTTAATATTTGACTAATTGGAAATCTTGCAAAAAATAAGTCTGCATTTAGATAAATGATGTTTATGCATTTAATGTAAAAATCATTGATATTCTCTAAGTGTTATTATTTAGTTATGATAATAGTATAGCTAGAGTACTGGCCTTGTACAGAAAGACTTAGGATAAGGTCGTGCCTTGGCCAAATATTAGCTCTGTGACTAGAATGAATCACTTAATCTCTCGAGGCCCTGGGCAACTGTAAAAATAAAATTATAGATTAGGTGCCTGACTGTATTAATGAAGGGAATTTATAATCTCAGGGTTCCCTGCACAGATGAAATTATAGGACATCATTAAAGAACAAAAATGCTCCATTTTTTTTTTGCTTCCTGAGAGTGAACATTTGCTGAAGTTTGAACACTAGTTATAACACATATACACCATTAATAAACACAGAAAATTATGTTAGGTACAAAAGCAGATAGGTGAGGACACAATTATGGACAATTCAAGCTGTCCCAAAGAGGAATGTACTACATGAGGTGGAAGGTCATTGAGAAGATCTTCACTGCATGTTTTCAAGCAGAAGCCAGACCTCTATTGATCCTTATTCAAGTACTATCCAGAATATTTCTTTCCACAGTTGTTTAGGTTCCCTCAGAGAAATTTCTTTTCCTTTTCCTTTCTTTCTTTCTTTCTTTCTTTCTTTCTTTCTTTCTTTCTTTCTTTTTCTTTCTTTCTTTCTTTCTTTCTTTCTTTCTTCCTTCCTTCCTTCCTTCCTTTTTCTTTCTTTCTCTTTCTTCCTTCTTTCCTTTAATTCCTCCCTCCATCCTTCCTCCCTCCCTTCTTCCTTCCTTCCATTCGTTCTCCTTCCTTCCTTCCTTTCTATTTATGTCTCTCCCTTCCCCTTTTTTCCACCATTCTTTCTTTCTGTCTTTCTTTTCCTTTTTCTTTCTCTTTCCCTCCTTCCCTCCCTCCCTCCCTTTCTTTCTCCCTTCCTTCTTTTCCTTTTAATTTTTTTTTCCTTTCAGAATAGGCCATGAGCCAGCCCTGGTAGGAAATAAGAAAAATCAAAGCTTACATTATGATCAGTAGTGATATTAGGTTCTTTACTAGTTTCAACACTCTACCCTGGCGAAGATAGTGAAGCCTATTCTGAAAGGGAAAAAAAAAAGGAAAAGAAGGAAGGGAGAAAGAAAGGGAGGAAGGAAGGGAGGGAAAGAGAAAGAAAAAGAAAGACAGACAGAAAGAAAGATAGAAAGGTTGAAAAAAGAGGGGAAGACTGAGCTTCATCTACCTAATTTCACCTAGCTGTTTATCTCAATACATTTCCTTCTACTTCTCTTGCCACAGCTCTCCAGCTACCCTTAGAAGGTATGGGAAAGGTTTAATTTGATTGCTACACAAGCACTTTAGAGACAAGGACACAAGAGGAGACAGACTAAAATGAAATTATCTGATCCCCCTTACCTGTTAATACCCTTGCTTTCAAACTACCTTGTGTGCTAACTAGTTTATATTTGTTATTTTTTTCTTTATATTTATTCTGTATATACTGATTGGTATTTTTTTATATCCTTTTATAAAAATAGGAATTTTTCAGTCATTGAATTCCCAGTACGTGACACATAGTAGGTACTTAATGAATACTTGATTGATTATCTAAGATATTTATATATCATTATACTTTGTCCTTCTTCTCCAGAGAATTTCATCTATTTCCCTGGACACTAGATTCCTAAACTCCTGATGGCTCATTATCTACTAGACTATTGGAAGTTCCAAATGATGAATGATATTTTGATTGGGGGGGGTGGAGGTAGTCAGTTCCTACCTAAGCTATTCAATGACTGAATCATTTCTAGACAAGGAAAAGCAGCATACTCCGAGTTATAGCTCTTCAACTTTTAAAAATGTGTCCATCTTTCTAAGAGGCATCATTCATGAAATGTACACATACTGTCAACTTGAGCACCCCAATTTGAACATAGCAATTTGCCCCAATCCAAAGCAATTTCCCAAATCAGCTGACTTCCATGTTTTTCAATTCTCAAATGTCACTCAGTGTATGAATGTACTTGTTTTGTTTTTATTTTTGTTTGTGTTTCTGGCAACACATAATAGAAACATTAAAAAAGGCACAAGCACCAAATCCATCAAAAACCTGTTCTGAACTTAGTCTTTTCCCACCTACTAGATCACAGCCTGGGCAAGTGGAGAGGATATGGAAATTAGATATTAACATAAAGAAGTCATTCAGTCTACCTCCTCCCCCAATATTTTATTAAGAGCATACTTTGCAATGCAAAGTGTTATGGATACAAAGAAAACATGAAAAAAAGATAAGTTTTTTCTCTCAATGATCTCACATTCTACTGGAGATACATAGTATGTAAATCCAAACAGGAAATGGAGGAGGGAGAGAGCAAAAACAATTAAGAGAGTTGGGGAAGGCTTTGAGTAGGAGATGGGATATATTTTCCCACTGCACAAAAAGGAGATGTCTAGGAAAAAGAGTAAAGGCTCTTACTCTAGGACTGCAATAGTATATTGTGAGAGAAGGTCAGGCAACCAGTACCTTCTTCTCTGATAGACCCATCTCTGCAACAATTTGATACACCTGTTTGCTGGGAACTGAAACTGTAATAGGGTAAGCCAACCTTCCCTCTTCCTATAAACACAAAGGATTTGTTATTACTAGCCTACTGGCTGGTCTTTAATAAGCAATAGTCATTTAAAATTTAAGCAAGCCAAAATGTTGATGAGAAGCCTCCACTAAGGGTCTTGTTTCCCCCTTCAACTTCATGTTTTATTTTCACATATTTTACTTTAAAAATAAAGAGTCATTTTCTATTTTTGTCTATTCTGTTAAAATTGTTTTCCTAATTAAAGAGCTGGCTAGTAGAATATTGGGAGGAGAAAATATGAAGGCCTGGGGAAATGTGTCAAGATCAAATAATTTGATACTGTCAGGCTCCCTGTTTCTTTCTCAAATGAAATGATTCTTTTAAATCTACTGCCAGCTATGATTGCTCTGAGGATCCACAAGGGGCCCTTTGGCCTCCCTTGCCTCTGTTTTGACTGATTTTGTCCTCGGCAATGAAGCTCAGGCAAAATACAACTCTGTGCAAAATACTGTTTAGAGGGGCCACTTTTAAGCTGCTGAGAAATTTTAGTCTATCTCTGTGATACTGGTTACTGTGTCAGATTCAGGGCACCTCTGACAGTGCTCGGTTTTGAAGACTTTGAGGTTTTTCTGGCTATTAGGAAGAATAATTTGAATTCTCTTGAGATAAGATCATATTCAGCAAAAAAGATCTGCTGCACTCAAGGGCATGGATCTTGGCTCCATGGATGCTTAGTTACACAGCAGAATGTTTAGTCAAAATCTTCAAAGCATTTTAGATGTTGCTAAAGGTGTGGACTAGCCAGGGGAGCTTCTTCGCTGCTGGTTAGCTCCTATATCTGCATATCCCTTCTTGACCTTTTCCCTTCCCCATCCTCTGGAAATCATAGATCTACAATGAGTACAAAATACAATCATGGACTCTTTTCTAAGCTATACTAGGGATAGGGAATAGTAGAAGTAGTTGGCAAAAAGGCAACATTTGAACACTAACCTTGGGAGAAGGACAGTGAGGGAGGGTGGTGCTTGGTAACATTTTATCTGTTGAATATATAAAAAAAGTATATGTTCTCTTTACTTCATCAAAAGATGATGCCTCTGATAGCATAAGAATACACTGGCACTTGTGAATTTTTGGAGAATTAATAACTATTCTCTTCTAAGCTTCAAGAACTTTTCCTTTCACAAAATGGAAAACGAACCAATGCATCTAATCCAAATCAAGAAAAAAGGAGAGAAATATGACAGGCTAAGCATATTGGGGGTATCTGTAGAAAATATTTCTCATAAACAGAAATAAATGCCATAAGGGAGAGAGGCCAGTAAGCATGGACTCTTCTGTGAACATTTTCCTTCTTGCTCTGTATCAAACTGACACAAATATAAAATAAAAAGCATGAAGAATTACAGCTCTTAAAGCAAAAAAGAGGTCACTTTCTATTGCTTGCCAATGAGGGTATTAGCTACCATCAGTTCTAGTAAGGAATATATCCTCCCTATGGCACAGATTACCCTTCTGGGGAATTCCATCATGACATATTCCAAAGAGTTAAATAGAATGTGAATATAGAATGTAATAAACAGCCTACCTAATTTTTATATACATATATATATATATATATATATATATATATGTTGAATGTATGTGAAAAGTGGTATAAGCTGTTCTTGAAAGAACTATGCAAATACATTTCTTTTTTTGAAGTCCTTTTAAGTGCAAATGAAACTTACCCAATGAAATTCACAGAAGCAGCAGTGCCCCCAAAATATAATATCTGGTTATACTAAGAAAAAAATTCAGACCATTTTATCTGTTTCTTGTTTTTATAGTCATATATGGCAGAAAGCATATTAATCTCAAAATGTACTGGAGCTGAGTGATTGATAAGCACATTTCAACAAAATTTAAGATTTGAAATTGCTTACAAAATAAATTTTTCCAAATGCATGACTGCAATTTAATAGGTCAGAAGAAAGTAATGCTTTTTTATACAGTTAATTATATCTATCTATTTAGAGTTAATGCAATTAATGTTCTATATAGATGTAATTACCTGTTTAGAAGAAACTAACATATTAAAACTAACATATATTTTGACATAATTTGCAGTTGAATTTTGTCTTAATAATAATATAAAGCACTTATATGGCATTTTTAGTTTTTGAAACACTTTACACATATTATTTTGCTTTATCCACATAACGTGAGTATATTATTTTCTTACTTGTTCCAAGTACGTATATGTGAACAGTGGTGTTTACATATAGATGACAGGATACATTTTTACTGTACTTTATGGTTTGCAAGGACAGTTATTTGTGTTATCTCATATGATCCTTTCAAAAATTCTGTGAGGTGGAAGCAATTATTATTTCCATTTTACAAATGATGAAACTGAGGTAGAGAGAGGTTAAGTGTCTTGCTCTTGGTCATACAGAAAGTAAGTGTCTCAGGAAGGTTTTGAACCTAAGTTTTCTAGACTTTAAGTCCATAGCTCATTCTAATATGTCACACTGCCTCTCTTGCCTACCTTAACCTAAACTCCTTCTGTAGAAGAACAAATCAAATAAAATCAATATTTATTGAGCTCTTACTTACATGTCACCGTTAGGGACTATAGCAGGGTGTGATACAAACAAATAATAGAGACAAATTCTCATTAACACTAGAATAGCTGTCACGAGGTAGCATGCTTAATTGTCAAATGAATGATACAATCAGTCCTTGAAGAGTTCAGAGGAGGAAGCTCTCCCTTCATATTGGGGCAGCCAGAGCTGGCTTCATGGAGGAAATGAAATCTGCCCTGGACTTGAGACTGTTTAAACTCTAGTTGAGCTGACCTCAATCACCAGGGAGAGAATTCCATGCAACTATAACCACACGATCCAAAGTGTCAGTATGGGAAAAACAAGGCATTAAGGGTGGGTGCCTGGGAAGGGATGAGGTCTGGAGATTCACTTCTAAAGTGAGTAATTGCATTTTCTTGGACCAGAGGCTTAGGTTGTAGGGGTAAACCATGGGGAATTTTGAAATGTCAAGACTGAGATTTTTGGGTATTTTATTTGTAGACAATGGGGAGCTATTGGAATTTTTGAACAGAGGAGTAGCCTAGTCAAAGGCTATGTTCAGAGAATGCTTGCAATACATATTTGTTGGTGAATTTATTTTTGGTGTAAAGAATCAGGTTAAAAGATTATTTTGTTACCCTTTGAATCATGTGGTCCTCTCATTAGCTAACTCAAATATACTTATCTCTAATCAAAGAGGCCTTTGTTCAAATATGTGTAACTACATTGACCAGATATGTAGAATGCAACAATTGCTGCAGCATAGTATCACTTAATCAGGATTTTGAATGTCTCTGAAAAACTATCTTTTTAAGAAAAAAAAAAAAGGAAGGCTAATCTTAAAAATGGGATGCCTGATACTGCTATTCTTGATGCAATGGGGGAAACATACTGAACTACAACCAAAAGGTTCTATTATAAAGCAAATATTTTATACAGTGTGGATTTTTTTTAAAAACATTTATAAGGTAACATCATAGAAAGGAATACACATCGGTTCTGAAAAAGCCCAAACATTGGCCTTCTTGTTTTGGTTTTCTGCCTTACCAACTCTGCCAAGAAAATGAATCAATAATGAAAATAGCTGTGCTTATATTTGTATCGTTCAGCTCAGCGTGTGGATTGTTTTTTCTCAATACCAGAGTTAAGAATATTTGCACTCAGCAGTGAGAAATTTACAAAATACATATATTCTTTATCAAACCTTTAAGATATCATGTAGAATGATATTGCAGGACCATAAGGGAATCCCAGAGTTGAGCATCCTTAGATTGTCATCTAGGAAGTAGTGCTACCAATCATACTAGACAGATGGCTTGCAACCTGAGTCTGATGGGTCTCTGGGAAAGGAGATGCTAATGTGTTAGATTTAATGTCAGGAAGTTTTCTTGTCTTCACTGGAATCTATATCCTTGGGTTCATTTACTTTGGAGATGGAAATTAGTTGGTCATCAGCAACCATTGAATACTCATTAGCTCCAAATAGATTTTTTTTGCCTAAAATTCAATGTCCTCTACATTCTGAAATTGCCCTATCTTTCCATTGTTATTTCATATTGCATTCCTCCATGTGCTATATACTCTAGTCGAGTTGGACTACTATATGTCTAACTAATACACAACACTGTGCTCTCCCACCTCCATGTCTTTGCTCACACATTGCCTAATGAGCTCCTTTTTATTTTTAATATATTGAGTCAAATACCATTTCTTCCTTCAAATCTTCCCTAACACCTACCCAATGACTTTCCTGCTTTGACTACACATACTACTTTGCTTTGTAAGTCTCTAATGTACCTCTTCAATACTTTACGTAATACTATTTATCATAATCTATATGTCCCTCATTGCCCTTGTCCACTAGAATACAAAGTCCATGAAGGCAGTGACCATATCTTAGCTGATTTTGTGTCACCCTCAGCATATAAGCCTACTGGTGGCACACAGTAGGTGCTTAATATTTTTTAGTATTGCTAAACAAATAAAATCCCTTATGAAACAGCTATACTAAAGTTACACTAAGATTTTTGGTATGCCCTTTATATTAGCTCAGGAAAGGTCTTTTCAAAAAATAATACTTAGAAACATGTCATTGTATTGTGATTAGCTCTGGAGAAGCATTGCACTGTCATGGGTTGTAAATGGGCTTAAAGTAATGAAGACCCAGTATACGGGAGCTAGGTAGCACAGTGGATACACTGACCTAGATTCAGGAAGGCCTGAGTTTGAATGTTAACTCAGAAACTTTGCTATGAGACCATAGGCAAATCATTTAATCTCTGCCTACCTTAGTTTCATTCTCTGTAAAACGGGGTTGATAACACTACCTCCCTCCCAGGTTGTTGTTAGGATCAAATGAAGTAACATACAAAATACTTTATAAACCTTAAATGCTTTTAATGCTAGCTACCCTCCTCCTCATTTTTCTTCTAATAGTTCTGTGACCCTGGATAAGCCATATAGCCTTTTAGTGCATCAGAGATTGTCTCTAAGCACTCTCCATATCTATGTTTTGTTTTGTTTTTTACTTTCTTTGTATTCTATGCTGTTATTACAGTGTGTGGCACATAGAAAAGGCTGAAAATCACAAAGTCTGTCCCTTCCACCAAAAAAGGAAGAAAGAAGGAAAGGAAGGAAGGAAGGAAGGAAGGAAGGAAGGAAGAAAGAAAGAAAGAAAGAAAGAAAGAAAGAAAGAAAGAAAGAAAGAAAGAAAGAAAGAAAGAAAGAAAGAAAGAAAGGAAGGAAGGAAGGAAGGAAGGAAGGAAGGAAGGTAGGAAGGGAAAGAAAGAGAAGTAATGCTTACAGATTAGTTAAATTATCTCCCACCCTTCTTTTAAAAATCACAGTCTCACAAATCACAAGATGTTGAAAATAACACAGTGGTAAATGTAGACACCTAGCAGAAACATTTTCCCCAAAGAATCTTTGAGATACTAGATACTGAGGTACTTAAAAAAAAAGCATCTAGGAGACAGAATTTTAAATGGAAGTAAGAAATAGATAAAAGGCAACAAAGACCATAATGCAATTCCTCTCCAAAAGTTTGACAGCATGATTTACATTTGAACAAGAACAGGAGTTCTAAATATCAATCAAATCAGTCATTTTAGACTATCAACAAATTGTCCTTCATGACTATTATCCTTTTATATTTTACTGAACCTGGAATTGCTAATCAGGTTTGGCTGAAGATTTAAATAAAATTACTGTCTCCTGGGAGCAAGAATGGTTTGTCTTTACAATGTTATTAGCCTTAGTCATCCAAAGGCAATATCATTTGGGGAAATGTTCTGGAGGTCATTGAAACATCTCAGCACAAAAGCTCTTTGAATGATCTATGAGTGCAAGGTGGTAGGAAACATTCCCGTGGGCATTATGAAACCTAGCATGTGTGCCTGTACTTAAAAAAAAAAAAAGTCAAGAATGTGGGGTGGGAAATCAAGTACATCTTTGAAGAAAGAGAAAACACAAATCTACATTATTATTCATAAAACTTGATAATGAGAGTTGATCATTGGGTAGGGGAAGGACTTAAGAAATGTAATACTACCTACATCCAAATCATAGGTAACTATCATGAAATATGTACAAATCAACTTTGAAATTCATGATATGAAAATAATGTAAGAAGTAATCAATATAAATTCTGTTTAGCAAGAGTGAGAATTAGTTACTAGAGCATATTAATACACAGAATCTCAGAAAAAGTTGGAAGCAACCTCAAAGGTCATATAGTCCAACCCATGGGATTTGGAGTCTCATTTTCTTTCTACTCCACCAAAAGCCTTGGCAAAGATCCTCTCCCTACAGCATGAGGAGGAAATGCAGCAACAGGATTGCTCAGTCTCACTGGGGGAGTCAATTAAACAATCAACAAACATTTTTTAAGTGCCAGTAGGTGGTGAGGATGTAATGACAGAAGCAAAAATAGTACCTGTACTCAAGGAGCTCACAAGTTAGCTAAGGGAGACAACACACACATATAAAGGTTATATAAAATGGATTCAAGTTGATTTTAGGGAAAAGGAACTAAAAGTTGGTGGGGGGAAATCAGGAAAGGCCTCTTATAGAAGGTAGCACTTGGCTTGAGTTGTTGAAGTAACCAAGGGATTCTAGAAATGAACGTGAAAAAGTATTGGGGGTGGGGCAGCCACTTCAAAGATATGGTGGTAACAGATGGAAAGTAGTATATGATAAATAGCAAGAAGTGAAGTGTTGCTTTTGTAGAGGACAGACAAGTGGTATAATCCAAGTAAAAAGGAGGGAAGGAAGGAGAAGTCCAGAAGAAAGAAAAAATGAAGTAGTATTTTGGAGATTTATTTATGGGGCAGTTGGAGAGAGGGAGGAAGAAAAAAAAATTGGTTCCTGTCTCTACCAGCACCTAAAACCTAGATATCTTATTTTGTGCTTTCCAGTTGATGCCTAAAAAAACAAAAAGCTAATGGAGAAAATCACATAAAAAAATCTTCATTCATAACTCATGTTCTCTTCAGTTCCTTCTACTCTGCTAAAGTATGTCAATTTTTTTTTAACCCACTAAATGTTTTGGTGCTTTTGGTTAAATTCCCAGGTGCTCAGCATCAAATAGAGCTCTGACAATATCTGAATGTATTGAACTCATTTGGTTCAATATTAGACATGAGGGATTACACACACAAACACACACACACACACACATGGAATACATTGATGAATAAGAAATTAATAACCAGTTGTAGATTTTTCTGGTAAAACATATCAGTAAGATTACTACTTACAACTGATATTTTCTCAATATTGGAACCAGAAATTCTGTGATTAGATTCTACCTTATGGTGGTATCTTTTGGGTTCATTGGAAAAGTCTCAGAACATTTTAGCAAAGGGAAATCTTTACTAGTCTTAAATATAGGGGTTGAGGTCACGATTAAGAAATTGGCAAGAACTACAAATAGAGCATGTTTCAATGCATTTTAAAATCTGACATAACAAATACCCAATGTATTCTCAAATCTAGCAGTCTCAGATAGAGAGACCAGCCTTAACCAAATTTTAGTCAAGGATTAATCTTTTAAAATTACTTTGCACAATTAGGAAAAAGGAAGTTCAATGGAGTTTAACAGAATGAATCCTAAACTTGCCTTCATCAATCAATCAAAAACATTTATTAAGCACCTACCATATGAATTGAAACAACTGGAGAAGTGCCAGAAGAAAACAAGAAAAAAAAAAGGTGTGGGGTGGGGAGGTTGATTAACTGGTTAAAAAAAAAGCCATACAAATCAGAGATTACTGAAACAGCAGGTTAGAACTTTGGGGCTTTTCCCACTTCCCATAGCAGTCGGTACTCTGCCAGATGTAGCCTCAATAAGCAGGCAGACAGAGGAAACACACTGACACATGCCAATCTGTTTATCAGCAGGAGTGATTTGGCCAGTGATGGGTTGGGTGATGGTGAAAGACATCTTCTCTACACAAAATCTTCATTAACTCAGAAACTCAAACCAAATTTTACAACAAGCTGTGACAATGAGAGATCACACTTAACGGGATCAAGTCCCTCCTGCACATACAATATTACTTCTACATTTCATGTCAGCACTAAGAGAGAGCCAAATGAGACTGAAACACTTCAGTCTATTTTTCTATTGAGGAGGTAAAAACTGATTTATCTACTTGCATACCATCCAACTATGCCCCAACATGTAATCATACTTTTCCTATGAACTGTTTCATCACCATTCCATGAACATGTGTTTCTCTATGTTTTCTCTGACATAACTCTCTTCTATTTGCTTATCCAAACAGTATTTATTCTCATCTCATCTTTTCTATTAATCCTCACCTGACTATTCTGAACTAATTAGTAGCACTGTCCTTTGAAATTCTCCAATATTCAAAGTACGCACCACTCATATAATGGAGCAATTACATATAATTCTTCTATTGTTTGACATGGGGAAAGAAAGAAAAATAAATTGATAACACCATGGAAATATTTAGAGTATTTTAAAAGAAGTGCCATATTTTCTAAATGAAAAAGCTTGTCTTCCAAGCGTGGACATGAAAACCACATTCTGGCTCATAGAATGATTTCGGTATTCTGGATATATAGGTACACACATATGTACATATACATACCTGTGTGGATGTGTGTAGATACATATATACATGTGTGTATAATACATGTGTGAATGTATATATACATGCATAGGTGTATATACATATATATATATATATATATGTAGTATATGTATAATGAAACATGAAGGCTGATGAATTTAACAAGGTAGTATCTATAACCCTCACTTATTTCTCTCTTTGCCCTAGTCTGCATCTTAGCCAGGACTTAACCCAAGTCTCCTGATTATATTCCACCACTATAGTGTTAATAGCTGGATTATCATCTCACATCATATTTGGTGGTATTAACTTAACGCAGTAATAGCAACTATGTTGTTATATCAAATTTCATGTTCTCAAGTTTCCTCATACCAAGAAACATGTCAACTCATCAGATTCTTCAGCTTAGAGTCGACATGTGTGTATAGCTTTTTATGTAAAAATCTAAAATCATACCTAAATTTAAATATGCCCTAATGTGGCAGAGGAATTATAGGAACTTTCTGAATCAATCAGTATATCAGACACTATGCTGAGAAATGGCAATATAAAGAAAAGTAAAAACAATTTCTTTCCTTAAGGAACTTAACCTAATTGGGAGACAAAATTCATATATACAAGTTTACCCAGGGGTGGGGAACCTGTGGCCTCAATGCCACATATGGCCTTCTAGGTCCTTGGGTGTGGCCTTTCGACTGAGTCCAAGTTCTACAGAACAAATCCTTTTATTGAGGGAATTTGTTCTTTGAAGTTTGGATTCAGTCAAAGGGCTGCACTTGAGGACCTAGAGGCCACATGTGGCCTCAAGGCCATAGTTTCCACACCCTTGGATGAAAAATGCCCACAAAGTAAATTCAAGGTAACCTTAGAAGGAATGACCTAGAGAGCTTGGAGGAACCATAAAAATTCTTATGCAGAAGGCAGGGTTTGAGTTTAATCATATAGGAAATGAGGGAGTCTAAGATGGGGTAGTGAAGAGAGAGCTTTCTAGATATGGGAGATATGCAGTGACAGGATTACAGAGATCAGTTTTCTTGTTCCATAGAGTGACTAGAGGAGAATTATATTTAAGAAGACTGGAGAGGTAGGATAAGACTAAGTTACAAACAGCTTTAAATACCAGAGGAATTTATATTTGATCCTGGAGATAACATGGAACCATTGAAATTAGGGTAGGAGTCAATATGGTCAGATTTATACATTAGGAAACTCACTTTGGCTAAGGAAAGGAGGAAGTTTTAATACAGGCAGAGACTTGAAGAAGGGGGACCAATTAGGAAACTGTTGAATTAGTCTAGCTAAGAAATTATGTGCTCTTGAAATGTGGTGGTATTTTTGTGAATGAAGCAAAAAAGCACATACAGAATTGATGTAAAGAAAGAAACAATAAAGCAACTGATTGTTCCGTATGAAAATGAAGAGTTAAAAGATTTATGGGTCACATGACCAACAAGACATAGATACAAGTACAGAAAAGCAGAAATGTGCTCTTCCTACCTATGGTGGCAGTGTGTTATACTGCATCAGTGCTCAGCCAGAGAGCTTTAGAGCAGAAGAACCCGGGCAGGGAGCCAGCTTGTGTGTGGGACTTTCCCAGGCCTGCAAGAAAGGGGACTAGTAACGTTTGTTACAATTTTGGTTCCCCAGAAGTCACTTAAGGAAGGGACTGCAGCTGGTGAAAAGGGAATTCCCAAGCATGCGAGAAAGCTGAGACAGCTTTGAGGTATAGTTCTTAGAAAATTGTTATCAAAGAGAAGGAGTAAGAAAGTAATTAATGAGGGAATATAAGGGTACCATGCCTATCAATTACCAATGGCATCAGGAGGAAGAAAATTTAGGGGAAAAAAGCACAAACAAATAATTTGGAGAATCTAAAAGTTCGAAGCCACAGTGGCAAGTCCTTCCAAAGAAATAAAATAGAAAATAACTGATTGGGAATACAAATACACAGAACTGAGGGAAACTCTGGGGGGAAAAGCAAAAAGTAATAACAATAAAAACCTGATCTTTATTCAAGCAAAGATACTGATCTGGAAGACAGTATGTCTAGAGACAACTTAAAAATGGTAAGTCTACCAGAAGAATAAAGAGGAATTTGGATGTCTAAAAGGATTTGAGTGGCCTCAATAGTAATAGGGAAGTTGACAGGAAATTTTTTTAAGGGAGAGAGAGAAGATAATGAGTTTTTTGGGACTTGCCAATGAAATGAGATGTCCATTAGACAGTTGGTAATGTGAGACTAGAATTCAGGTAAGATTATAGGGCTTAAAATAGATCCCATAGTCATCTGCATGGAGATGATAATTTAATCCATGGGGTTTGATGAGATTTATTATTATTATTATTATAGCATTTAAAGCACTTTAAGATTTTACAAATTGTGTTACCTAAGTTATTTCACTTGATCCTTACTAAAACTGTGGGAGGTAGGTAATATTATTGCCTTCATTTTACAGATGAGGAAACTGATACTGAATAGGGTAAGGTGACTTGTCTAGGATTTGAGGCAGGCTTTGAACTCAGGGTTTCCTGACTCAGGCTAGCACTCTAACCACTGTACGACCTAACTGTCTTTCACAAAGTTAGAGAATAATAACAGAGAAGAGGAGTGTTCTCCGGAAAGAGCCTATCCATTGATGCACAATTAGTGGGCATATCAAGGATGATGATCCAGAAAACAAGGTTGAAGAGCAGTCAGATTTTTAGGAGGAGAACTCATAGAGGAGAGAATATCCAAGAGGAGAGTGTGGTCAACAGGGTAAAATATAGCAGAGATTTCAAGAAACAATGAGCACTGAGAAAAGGCCACACATTTTGTCAATTGAGAAATCATTGATAACTTTAGATAGTAGATAATAATACTTGCATTACCACCTTTGCAGTGTTATTTTGAAGACAATGACTTCTAAAGTTTGTGGAACTATGAGCTAATGTTATTATTTTTAATTATTACTGTTTTTATTATTATTCAATGAAATGTAAAAGCTGGCTATAAAAAAACAAATTCATTAGTTCAGAATTAAGGCCTCTGAATAAGAAACTTTCTTGTCTATAGCCTTTTCAAACTGAATGCCACTCAACCAGATCCACTGATAGCAATGTAGCCCCCAAACTCGTTTGTACATATATATTAATTTTTATGATCTGCTTGCATTTGTATTCCTAGTACTTAACATAGTGACTGGCACAAAGTAGTTACTTAAATGTTTGTTGACTTTTGACTGACTGATTGACTTGGGTCTTTCTATTTACATTGTTGTCTAGGATTTGAGGTAGACTTTGAACTCATTTCCTGACTCAGGCTAGCACTGTATCCACTGTGCCACCTAGCTGTCTTTCACAAAGTTAGAGAATAATAATAGAGAAGAAGAAAGGGAGAGTAGAATGGGGTAAATTATCTCACAAAAAAAAAACAGAAAAGAAAAGGCTCTTATAGTGGAGGGGAAACGGGGGAAGGTGAGAGGGAATGAGTGAATCTTATTCTCATAGGATTTGGCTTACAGAAGGAATAATATATGCATTCATTTGGGTATGGAAATCTGTCTTACCCTACAGGAAAATATGGAGAGAAGGGGACAAGAAAGCAGGGGGATGACAGAGAGGAGGGCAGATTGGGAAAGGGGATAATCAGAAGCAAATACTTCTGAGGAGGGACAGGGTCAAAAGAAAGAATAGAATAAATAGGAGGGCAGGATAGGATTAAGGGAAATAGAGTTGGTTTTTCACAACATGTCTACTTGATGTAATTATTTTCCTTTAAAGTGAATTCTTAGAACCTCAGATACATAAATGGCTCACATCTATCCCTTCCTTTCCATTCCTCTTGCCACCACTTTAGTGTACAGGGATTTTTGTTTGTTTGGGGGGGTTTTTTGTTTGTTTTTAACCACATTTCTGGCCTATTTCAATAGAATCTTAGTCTTTTAGAATCCAGTATTTCCTTCCTACCCGATACCCTCAGATAGATGGATGGATAGAGATATGCCTGTTTCTTTCCATCTATCTATTATCTATTATCTATGTATGTATGTATGTATGTATCTATCTATCTATCTATCTATCTGTCTATCTATCTATCTATCTATCTATCTATCTATCTATCTATCTATCTATCTACCTACTACCTAACTATGTCTGCCTTACAATGACTGGTTTAGCTAAATTCAAAAAGGGTAATTAATAGGTTTTGGTCAATGGGAGAGAGAGACTGGTGATTTTTTTTTTTTTAGGGACCATAACAACTGAACAAGATATAAGAAGGTTGAGATCTGCATCAGTGTGTCGGTGACCATGAAGACCCCTGGGACTCTAATGTCAGTATATTTTTAGGTGTGAATAAACTAGAGTAAAACTGCTGATCTTCATATTTCATCCCTGATTTATTAAGGTTATCTAAAAAACATTAATAACAACTTCATTTTCATCCTTAAAGTGACGTGGGAACTAAGTTTTTTTTAATCTCTGTCTCCACACACACACACACACACACACACACACACACATACACACACACACATACACATACACACAGACACACACACACAGACACACACACACACATACACACACACACATACACACACACACACACACATACACACACACACACACATACATATATGTATGCATGCATATAGATAGATATAATTACTCAACTGACTCCCTCCTCTCTTCCCCCAATTTGAGGCATTTTCAAAGAAAGTGATTCTTAGTCTACAATGGGACAGCCCTCAATTGCTCACTTTAGTCCAAGTGTTGACTTTGATAAACCAGAGTTACAAAGCTGCAGACTTGTGACAAATTTTCATTTGTTATTTGGGGAAGTGCTATTGCTGCAGCTCATGTCTCTGGGTCTCAGATAAAATAAAAGGTCTCACATTAGCAACAGTAACATAATCAAAGGGAAACACTGATTGGATTCAGGGTGAGAGAGATGGCTTTGGAGTGAAGGAGTGAGACCTGGACTTGATCTTAGAGATGTTGTTGTCTAAGAGCTCTTATTCTATGAATGGGGAAACTGAGGTCTGGAGAAATCAGGCTACTTGTATAAAATGGAGTACAGCTAATAATAAGCAAAACTGAGATCTCATTTCCAACCCAGTTCTCCTTCTACACTCCATTGTGTCATTTAGCTGTTGAGGTTGTGACATAATCCAGAATATTGTTACAGTGGAACTATCAGTGTGGTTCTCACAGGTTTATTTACTTTTTTGTGTTATGTTCTCTTCCCAAATATTCTCAAAAGAACCGACTCTAAAATTTAAGCATCGAATAAAATTGACTCCAAACAATTAACATGGCAGCAAACACGCCACTAAGTGGATTCAAGGCAGCCAGTATTTTACTCCAGTCTTTAATGTCAGGTTGCTTTTTTATTCTAGAGGTCAGGAAAACAAACAAGCTGTGAGCTCATTATTGTGCATGCCTAAACAAGCAGAAAAATAAGCCCCTTTCCAAATGCTAGACAATGAAGCCAAGATTTTTTTTTCTTTGTACCTTACTGTAATTTGGGTGATAAAATACTTGCTAATACAAGCTATTAAAACAAATCACAAATGGAAACCAGTCTCTCACACTCTATTTTAAACCTTCTTCACAGTGTCCTAAATGAGCTGTTTACTTTGACACCCAAAAGATATTTATATTAGTACAAAGTTACCTCTCATATATCTTATCTGAAAAAAAAAAAAACCTTGAAACTTTAAATTTGAAGCTGAAAAACAAAAGATCTGCCAACATAATTAATTGGGGTCCTAAGCAACAATTATTTCCCAATGGCAGGCTAGTATTTCACTGATTTCAATTATCTTAAATGCTTTAATCCATGGTCTCACTGATGCAGATACTCCCTCCAATGATACATACTGGAGCTCATCCATGCCCCAAAATCTTGTACAATTTTTGTCAACGGCATCCCATAAATCTTCCACAGAGTGCTACTACCACCTTATTGAAGGACTTCCTCTAATTCTCCTGATATTGTATGAATAACAATGTAAAGGTTGTCCACTGGTTACAATTTGCCCTTTCTGGAATACCTTAATATCCTTCTCTCCTAGTCATACATACTTGATCAGTAATTTTTATAACCTATTTATACTAACGATGTGTGTCTCTGTTGCCCTTTAGGTGACCTGCCATTTTAATATTTCAGATAGTTTGGAATTCCATGACTTGTAACCATCTGATATCACTGAAAGGATATTAATCTTAAAATATCTACTTTTGTCTCAAGTAGATGCTTGGTATCAATAAAATCAAACTTTCCCAAAGGTTAGAGACAGCTTGTATTAAATAAACCTTGCTTTATTCTTCCCGTTCAACTCTGGCCCCAACTCATTGTCTATGTGATGTCTTTCACCTAGGAACAAAGTTAGGCTCAGTTGATGCATTGTCCATTCAGCTGTGTATCATAGTACGGATGACAGATGGTCATAATGTATTTGATTTTTTTTCTCCTAGTTATCTATTTACTAAATCAATTACAGTAAACTCTCCATTATCTGCCATTTGATCATCAAGAATCTGTCTTACCTAGCATTTCTATGATTTATTAATGTGGCAGAAATGGATATTTCTATAAGTGATTGATATTAAGACACTGTGAAATCATGAATTTTTTTTTCATTAAATGATGCTGAGTGTAGCTTGAATGTTAAATGCCTTTTATTTTTTTCTACTTTTGTTCTAATCCCAACCAAAGTTCTATTTTTGCCTTTGCCCTTGTTTCGGTCTTTTCTCTTTTCTTTATACTCCCAGCATTTAGTACAGTGTCTAACACATAATAAATAAACATTTAATTAGTGCTTGCTGTCTGACTGTTTATTTGACTCATCTTGGTGATAACCCTAGGTCACTGAAGTCTAGACCAGTGCATGTCCTACCTAACAGGAAAGACTTTGATGACCAGCCTAGTTAAATCCATAGTGGTTCATTGTCCAGTTGACCACAAAGTGATAAACAACTCCTGTAAAGTATCTTTTATCTTTGAGTGGAGCTGCAATCTGAATCCCTTGGAGTATCTACAATGAAGAAATGATAGATCCTAATGTATTGAAGTAATTCATTGAAAAGCATCAATCAGTGTGTAATTCTCTATAAACTTGAATACTCCATTTCCAAGCCAGATAAAAAAGGGTTGACTGTATTTATTTTTCAGGGCCATTATCAAGGGAAGATTATCTCTGAAAAGTGAGAAACTAACTTGCTGACAGAACATTTTCTTCCTTTTTTTTCTTTTTTTCACCACCTCTCACAATGATGGGATTAGTACAGCTTGTACTGGGGTTTGGGAGCAGTAATAAACAAGGAGCAATTTTCTGTTCCTAATTAACTTCCCTTAAAATAAGCACTGACTGCATAACAATAGCCTGTCAGTCCAGAGCTGTGCCAAAAACGCAATATTCTATACATAATGAGCCCTATTTAAATAAGCAGATTATTGTGGTTTCCTAATGAACCAGGGCCACTGAACTGGTGAAGTAGTCCCAAGTAACAGACAATTTCTATACATACAATTGCAAGAGAGACTATCCATAGGATGTTTTTTTATGTCCTTTCCCCCTTAAGTGTAGAGTTTCATTACTTTTTCCTCCTGCAACTGAAACTATTAACCTCCCTGTACTTTTTGATTCATTCTCCTGGTTTCTAAGACATTCCACAGGTAGTGTGGAACAATGGGAAAAGTGTAGATACTAGAGTCAGAGGACTTAGGTTAATGTCCCTCTTCTGATGTTTCATATATCAATGTGACCTTGGAGGGATGCCATGTAATCTCTTCTGGGCTTATATGTCTTCATTTATAAAACAAAAATTATCTCGTGATCTAGCTTCCCTTTCATTTCTAAATCTATGAACCTAAGTACTTAACTTTTTTTTTACTTTTCTTCTTTCTGTCTCTCATCCTTTTCTTTCTTTTTTCTTCCTATCATCAAATTAAATGTTTTAAATAATGTATTGATATCCTCTATGCATCATCAAAATTTCTCCCAGTTTCCTTCCCCGTCTCCCTCCCAGAGCCATCCAATAGAACATATATCTTTAAAGGCAAAAAAAGAAAAAAAGAAAAAGAAAAAAAAATCAGTAAAACCAACCAATACATTAAAAATTCTCAAAATATATGGAATGTGCCAGGACCACAATGACTTCCCACTTCTGTAAAGGAATAGAGTGTGGGTGTCTTTTATTTTCTTTTCTTTTTTTTTTGGAGGCCATGTTTGTTTTTCATAATTTCACAAAATTAATTTGAATTACTTTGGGGTCCTCCATTCTAAAAGACTATGCAGGCCAGTCATGTCTTCATTCATCTCCAGATTGCACAAAAGTCCTGACTTTATGAATTTTTCCTATGATGCCACAGAAAGCTTTTCACCCTGGAAATTCACTGTACCCCTGAACTTCTCATACTGGACGTACCGTCCACTCCTGTAGCCTTTCCCTCTGTTTGACTAGTTCTTCCCAGAACCTCCATTTTAAAGTGGTTGCCCAAGGCAGTCATATCTTTACTCCTTTCCTGATTGTACTCCTGGATCTTCCTACTTTCCATGATCTTTTCTTTTCACTTTCTTTTTATGTGGTATCTTCCCCCATTAGAATGTAAGCTCCTTGAAGACAAAGGTTATCTTTCTTTCTGTTTGCATTTGTATTCCTAGTACTTAACATAGTGACTGGCAAAAGTAGTTACTTAAATGTTTGTTGACTTTTGACTGACTGATTGACTCGGGTCTGTTCTTTCTACTTACATTGTTGTCATTTTGTATATTATTTTCCTGGCTTTGCTTCCTATTTTATCAGTTCAAGTAAATCTTATGTTTTTCTGTTTTCATAATGTTTACCTTTTCTTAGGACAAATAAATATTCCATTGCTTTTATGATCCACAATTTCTATAACCCTTCTCTAATTGATGATCATCTACTTTGTTTCCAATTCTTTGCTAACATAAAAGGCGCTGGTATAAATATTTGGAATTATAGGGAACTATTCTCTCTCTCTCTCTCTCTCTCTCTCTCTCTCTCTCTCTCTCTCTCTCTCTCTCTCTCTGTCTGTATGTATGTGTGTGACACCTTGGAGTACATGTCTAGCAGTGGAACTTGTCAAAGGATATGGATATTTTAGTCACTTAAATAAAATGACTAATAAATTTTCAAATAGATAATTCTAAATTGCTTTCCAGAATGTTTGTACCAATTCATGGCACAAAAAATATGTCCCTGTTTTTGTACAACCCTTGCATTTGACAATTTCCATTTTTTTTAAGAAAAAAGAATCACTTCAAATCTGGTGTCAAACACTTTCTAGCTGTATGACCCTAGGAAAGTCACTTGACTATGATTGCCTCAAAAAACAAAATCACATACTATGCTTTTACGTTGCTTCAGTAACTGCCTGCCCACTATTTTAATTGAGTTTCATTACTTGGCATTCTATTCCATTTTCTTTTACACTAATTGCCTTGCCTGTGAATAGCTTCAATTATTCCCTACATGTGGATGTCTCCCAAAGCTACAGTTTTAATTCTTATATTTGACTCTCCACAATCCTATATCTGCAATTGCCTATAGCATGTCTCCACTTGGATAAGTGCTAGAGGGGCCCTAAAATTCAAATCGACACATGAATAATTCAGACCTGATGTTAGTCTATGACAGAATTTTGATATTCTATAATAGAATTTCTTGACAAGTACAAAACACAGGTTTGTGATTACCATGATTTAACATACAAGTCAGTTGTTCCACTGGCCTTATGTTTATTGCAAATATTTATATTTCAAGGAAATGTGTTCTTATCATCAGATTTCCCTCTTTTTCTATTGCTTTATTTGTAGTGTGGGTTTATCTTGGTGGAGACTAGTTGCACTTTAAAAGCTAAGCTTTATTAAACCATCCTGACATTATTAAATTTGTTTCTGTGTCTTCCTGTTGCTCCTCCTCTGATTTGAGAGTCTTTTAATTTTTCTCTTATTTTCCCTACTCGTGGCATTGTTATTTCTAGGTGAGAGTCACAGGTAGGGATAACTTTTTTTTCTATAATTCTCCCCATACTTCAGTTCATGACCATCCTAATTAATAGTCAATAGAGAAATTCTTTAAAGGAGACAAGCAACAGTTAACCAAACCTATGCATTTCACTTCGGGTTACAAATCACACACTTAGATCTAGGAAAAAGAGTATTAAAGCACAAAGTCTTGGCAGTAAAAAATGAAAAGTACAACAAAGGTCAAATCAATTTAATTCCTTGCAATATGTAGAAAAAAGACACTGAGAGCCAAAAAAGGTTGGCAAGATGGCATTATCCTTCAGTGTGCAGTTGCTCTTTTCTCCTGGTATTCACATGGGCAATTTAAGATGAAAGGGCATTAGCATAAACTGAATGTCATTAGATAGTAAGTCAGACTCAGAATTAGACTGACTAGCTTTGACCATTTCACTTTCTGCAGTTAACAAATGTTGGGCTCTGGTAGGAGAGGAGAGGGAGTAGAAAGGATCTCATTGTTCCCCTTTTTGCTTCACATTTCTAAACAAACCAAACAATCTAAAGAAAGTACTTTTAGGAAGAAAAGAAGGAAATAATTTTAATTCAATAAATATTTATCATAGTTTACCATTTCCAGAATTTACCACCTAATCTCTACCATTCATAATCCTTATTTTTCTTCAAGACTCATCTCAGTTGCCACCTGAGCCTTGAAGGCTTCTCTGACATACATAGCAACAAAACAAACAAAACAAAAAAACACTTCCTCTTCAAATCTCCTTAGAGCATAAAGTCTGAGCCTCTCATTTATACTCATTATACATCATATTATACTTGTGTGCAATCCTGAAAATAGACTCCAACAAGAACCTCTACCTATTTAAACCTCCTTGTGAATAACATTTTACAAGGCATGGTACAGATAAATTTTGACAGTGTACTTGTCCAGGACGGGACCTCTGCTAGCTTTTCTTGAGAATATGAAAGAAGTATAAGGCATAGTCCACATCCATGAGGATCTTGTAATGGATCTTGAGAGATAAGACTAACATAGAGGAAGCAGTTGAATAATCATGCAACGCAATGTAAAAACAATTAGCAGAAGGAACAAAATAGATAATTAATTTAAAAAGCAACATGTGTTTCAAACACTGTGAACATAATAAGTACTGTAAGAGTTCAGAGAAGATGGATAACAGTGTAGGCTGGAGTTTTAGGGATATTGTCTTCCTGAAAATTGGTTTTGCAGTTTTCTTTACTATTGACCTTTGAAAATTACATGTTGCTTTACTCTAACCATTCTGTTCTACCCCAGAAGTCAGTAGTTTTCCTTCCACTTCTTCAGGATGGTGAGACCATTCCTTTTTTCTATCACATGCTCATTACCTCTCTTCAGGAAAAGAATCAATTAATATAGAACTTTTAGATAACCTTAGAAATCACCAAGTCCAAAGAAAATAAGGAGCCAAGAGAACAAGAAGATCTGTTCACTTGATGATCCTTAATTTCATATCCATAATATTTATTCCTCAGCCATTATCACAAGGTATTTATTATTGTCAATGACTTAAACATCTGTATCACTGGTTCCTAGAACTTAATCTTTCTTATCTCCAACAAGCTTCATTTTTACTTTATTCTAGCCATCTACTGGCACATCCACATCTTGAATCTTGTTATTACTAAAATAAAACAAACAAACAAAAATCCTGCCGCGCCATTGAGATAAGCACAATGTGTTGATCATGTGTCTCACTCTCAATCCTTCATGATCATTAAATGACTTTTAAATACTTTACTGAGAAAATTCACACCAGAATCTCACGAGGACCTTCCTTACTACCTCAAAAGTTTTGTCTCACACACACACACACACACACACACACACACACACACACACACACACACACACACTTCTTCACTTTAACAGTTCTTCGCTTCTTTTTATTTTTTTCCCTCCATCCCTTTTGATGTAGAAAGTCGTCCAAAAGTTTCTACCTCAAAACAATGACATCCTTCTCCAAATGGGCTTATATTCTATTAGGCAAAAATAATATAAAGAGAAATGAGTAAATAGAAAACTTATGCAAAGTAACCACAAAGAAGCAGCATACCATAGTGGATGGAGAGATGGCCTGAGAATAGTTGTTGATTTGAATAGTTGACATTTCTTTCCAGGAGTTTCTTTCATAAATGAAATACCAAGCCCCCTGCTCCCTCCCCACCCCCAAACACACACACACACACACACACACACACACACACACACACACACACACACACAGAGTAATATCTTAGGTGGATAGAGCCAGTACAGGGCAATTGAAGGAAATAACACTTAAATAGTCCTTAAAAAAACCCTAAAGATTATGAGAGGGAGCAGTGAAAACGGAATGAATTTCAAGCTTAGAGAACATTCTCTGTAGATTTATAGGGAAAGGAGATGGAAACTCATGTATTTAATCCTAGATGCAATAGAGAGACACTAAAATTTTTTGAACAAGGAGAGTCACATAGTCTGAATATCAATCGAGCAATTGTGTGAAGGATAGGAAAGACTAGAAGCAGGGAGACAATCAGGAGGCTAATATAATACAAAAGTTGAGAGATGATGAGTGCCAGAATTAGGGTGATGTTCAATTGGGTGGATGGGAGAGGATGAATGTGTGACATGTTTTGAAGATAGAGTACACAAAATAGCACTGAATAGGATATGTGGAGTGAGGAAAAGGAAGAAATAGACTATAACTACAAGGCTGGGAACTTAGGTGACTTAGTAGTACCCTCAAAACAAAGGAGTAAGGAAGAGGGCTGGATTTCAGAGTTTAGTTTGCATATGTTGGCTTGGAGGTGTCCAAATGAATAAATAATACAACACAGGAGCTCTGAATAGTTGCCTCATGAACAATCTTAAACCCTTTCATGTCCCAAACTTCCTTGTCAGCAAGGAGAGCAACACCATTCTTCTAGTCACCCGGTCTCACAAGCTTGGTGTCTTCTTTTACTCTTCACATCCTACATATCCATTCTGGTGCCAAGCCAGAATTTCTACCTTCACCATATCTCTCAAATATACGCATCTCCTTCTCATGATTCACACAGCTGTCACCTTGGAACAGGCCCTCACTCCCTCATGCCTGGACTATTGCGATAGCCTGATAATTGGTTCCCCCATCTCAAGTCTCTCTGCATTCTAATCTTTCCTCTACTTAGCTGCCAAAATGATCTTCATAAAGTTCAGATCTAGCTATGCCACCTCCACTTCTCACGTCCACCTTGCTTCAGTAAACTACAGGCGCTCCCTGTTTTCCCTAGGAACAAATATGAGATCCTCTTTTCTGGTTGTTAAAGACATTCACAACATAACTCCTTCCTACCTGTCCGGTTTTCTTACCCTTTTCTCCCCTGCATACAATTTGGAAGACAATGACAATAGCCTTCTTGCTGTACTTTGTACACAACACTCTACATCTTCCAAATCTGTGCCTTTACATAGGCTGTCATCCATGTCTGGAATGGTCATACTACTCAGTTCTTCCTCCTAGCTTGTCAGGCTTCTTACAAGACTCAATTCAGATCTTGACTTACACATAAAGCTTTTCCTGGTCTCTCACACTGCTAGTGCCTTCTCTTTAAGATGATTTGCATTTATCCTGTATGTGTCTTGTAAATACAACATTTTCATGTGGTCTCTCCCATTAAAATGTGAGATCTTTGAGGGCAGAGGCCATGTTTTTGTTGTTCTTTGTATTCCTAGCATTTGGCATATTGCCTATTACATGGTAAGTGCTTAATATATGTTTCTTGCTTACTTGGATGATTTGGGAAGATCAGGGATGAATACACACTGCTGGAGTCTTCTGCATAGGGATGGTAGTTACACTTAGCTAACCCACTACTATACCCCAATGGAATCAAATAAAGATATAGATAGGGGCAGCTGGGTGGCCTAGTGGACAAAGCACGGGCCCTGGAGTCAGGAAGACCTGAGTTCAAATCCAGCCTCAGACACATAGCACTCACTAGCTGTGTGACCCTAAGCAAGTCACAACCCCAATTGCCTCACCCCCAAAAAAAATTATTTAAAAAAATAAAGACACATATGTACAAAAGGATACACCTGTCCAAAATATTTAAAGCAATTCTTTTTAGTAATAGTAAAGCACTGGAGACTAAGGGGGTGCCTACCTATCAGAGAATGGCTAAGCAAATGATCATATCTGAATATGAAGGAATATCATTTCTCTTTAATAAATGATGAAACAGACCACTTCAGAGAAAATTGGAAAAATTTGTAGAAACTAACACAAAATAAACAGAACTGAAAGAAAGAAAGAAAAAAAGAAAGAAAGAAAGAAAGAAAGAAAGAAAGAAAGAAAGAAAGAAAGAAAGAAAGAAAGGAAGAAAGAAAGAAAGAGAAAGGAAGGAAGGAGAAGAAGGAAGGAAGGAAGGAAGGAAGGAAGGAAGGAAGGAAGGAAGGAAGGAAGGAAGGAGGGATCATTCAAGAAACTTTTTTTTCCTAAATATGGACAAGAAAATATAAACAAGATTAGAAAGAAGCTAAATGTGTAGGGCAGCTTTGAAATCTACAGGCTGAATTTAATTCAATGTATATTTATTAAGCACCCATTATGTGCTAGGTACTGTGCTAAGTGTTTGGGATACAAATCAGAAAAAGAAACAGTCCCTGTGTTCAAGGAGCTTATAATTGAATGTAGGAAGACAACACATAGCTGAAAAGCAGCAGGAGAGGAGTCACCAGGAGGTACCCTGACGAGAGCATCTTGTTCCCTGGAGTTGAAACCAGGCAGAGCTGCAGATGCGAAGTGGAGTGCTCTAAGTCCAATTTCTGTCCTCTATAAAGGAAGGCTTTGGGAGCAGTCTAGTACTCCACCATCTAGTCCTCCAATCAGAGTAGAAAGGTAGCTCAGTTTGAACTCATTACGTACATAAACAAGTTGTATATAACAGAGTTGTATTTTCATATACAGTCTTTTGTTCTACTCTGGATATGAAAATGCCTATTTTATTTGGTGCTTAATTTCAGAATAAAAATAAAAATGTAAAATTATAGACATTAAACCACTAGCTCTAACTTTGTCTCTCCCCCTGAAACAATCTTTCACACTGCTACGAAATTATATCAGATTGAGTATTCCTCTGTTACAAGTCTTTCAATGACTACCTACTTCTCGCTGAGTCACATCAAAACTCCTAAGCCTGACATTAAAAGCCTTTCACAGTCTGTTACCACCTTGCCTTTAAAAGTTTATTTTACCTGACTCACTTCTATATACTTTAATCTATTAGACTACTAGCTGTGCTCTGTATTGCATCTTGTCCTAACTCATACTATCCCAATATACATAGAATCCCTTTTCAAATCCACTCAACCCCATTGAAATTCTATCCATTTATGGTTCTCTTATTTTAAGAAATAAATAAATGGTTCTTATTCCTCACTAATTACATAAACATTTGTCTCAACCTCTCATTCATTTATATTCTGTTTTACAGTCATTTGTGTTATGCGTCATATCTTCCCACTAAATTGTAAATACTATAATTGTAGGAATAGTGTCTTAATTTGCATTCCTTGTCCCCTTCCTCCACATCTTGTATATACTACTGTGTTCTCTTCATGGTTTGTTGTTTTAGATGTTTCTGTGGCCTAATTCGAGATCATCTTTCGTTTTTAGTCACTTTCCTCAATGATCTCATACACCATCCTGGCTGCAGTGATCATCTCTAGGAGATTAACATTTGAATCTTTGTCTCCATCTCTAACCTCTCTCCTTTATATCTGGTATTGCATTTTCAACTGCGTACTGAATATTTGAATTTAGATGTCATATCATCACCATGAATTCAACATGCCCAAGCCAAACTCTTTATCTTCTCCAAGTCCAGTTTCCATTCCTAACTTTTCTATTTCTGTTAATAGCATCTTTTCTCCAATTACCCATGCTATCTTTGAGACACTCTTGAATGCTCACTCTCCCCTTTGACTCTCAAATTGAATTGATCAGTTCTAAAGAAGTTTCCTTTGAAATGTCTCTAAAGCCCTTCTTTACCTTTTTCTTCCCATTTCAACCACAACTCCATATACAGATGATTATAATCACCTTCTAACTGCAATATAACCTATCTTGTATGCTACTATCAGATTATTCATTCTAAATTAGTTCTTTGATCATAATCACTGTTCAAAAATTTTCAATAGCTCCCTGTTTCCTAACAAACACATCTTCAGTCTTATCCCCCAGTATTTGTTTACGTCAAACCCAAGGGTTTTTTTTATTCCTAAATATGGACAACAAAATAACAAGATTAGAAAGAAGCTAAATGTGCAGGATAGCTTTGAAATCAACAGGTTGAATAATTCATTGTATATTTATTAAGCACCTATTATGTTCTAGATACTGTGCTAAGTGTTGGGGATACAAATCCGAAAAAGAAAAAGTCCCTGCCTTCAAGGAGCTTGTAGTTGAATGTAGGAAGACAACACAGTATGTGTTGCTCACTACTCCCCAGATATATGTTGAGCTTTCATGGCCCTGTGCCTTTGCTTACTCTGTAGCTTTCACCAGGAATGTACTTCCTTCTATCTCTACGAAAAAAACACCAAGCTTTGAAAGTCCTTCTCCCATGCTGCTTTTTCTATAATTTTTTTCTCTGAGAGTTCTTCTTTTGTTCACTTTCTAAAGACTACTTTATTTCTATCACAGATATGTCACTTAACACTCATTGTACTGTTTTTGCACATGTCTTCTCTATAGTTTTAAACCTTATGGTCTTTGAAAGCAGGTGTGAAGTCATCCTTTTTTTTTTTAATCCTCCAAGCACATTTACATAGTAGTTATTCAGTGAACATTGAGTAAATGAATGAATGAACTGAGGAACTGGAAAGGAAGCCTTCTTGCCTCTCCCATGAGCAGCTGCCTGGCTATTTTCTATCACCATGGATGCTAAACATATTCAGAACACATTGTTTCAGTGTCCCAATTGGGTTGTAAATAGATGTCCAAGCCTTTGTTCTCTAGGTAACAGTTACCTTTTTTGATGTAGTAGATGCTTTTCTCTTAGCTAGACTCTTCCTATAGCATTTATCCACTTACAAAAAAGGATTCATTAGGTTTAATATATGTTGTTTTGTTGCAGAGAAAGCATGTTGTTTTGACAGGTCTATACTTACTGTATCCTTTTTAACTGGGAGCACAGGATAATAAATGTCTTTCAAGAAAGAGTGAGTATTTTTGGTCTAAGGAGCTTTAAAAATAATTCTATATGAAACATATCTCTATAATGCCTGCAGTGAACTTGAAAAATGGAGTAATCTGTATTTATTTTAGAAAATGATTCGAAGAAGTCTTTTTGATCCAGAAGGTTCATCAAACCCAAAGAACTCAAATAAGCATCCTCTAACACAGCTGAGTAATTATGTATTCATTTAGGGTCTTTTCTGAAGATTGTTTTTTCTTCAGTTTAATATTACCTCCATTTTTTTGTCCCTTCTTCGGTCAACAAATCTCTCAATCCTTAATAAGGCTGCCCCTACTGAGCAGTTACTGATAACCTTTCAAAAGGCTTCTATTAAAATACAAAAAAAAGATTAACAACATGGAAGTTACTGTGCTATGATCTAGCATTGTAGCATTGATCTTGCCCAGCCATAAAGTTCTTTACTTTGAAATACAACATTATTCACATTTGATTTAAACTCTCAGCTCTCCATGGATGCCATTTAGTTGTTTTTATAAGGTCAAACAGTAATAGGAACCTTACTAATATTCTGTTTCTGAAGCACAATTTTTCAGCTAGTAGAATTATGCAATGTCAGAACTGGAAGCCATCAAGTCCAATCCCCGTCATTTTTCAAATAAAGAAACTGAAGTTCCATATTATACCATGTAAATAGCATTGGCCTTGGCATCTGATGAACTGAGTTCAAATCCCAACTCTGTTACTGCTACCTGTGTGACCTTGGGCAAGTCAGCTAACCATAGCTCAGGTTCCTCAGCTGCTCTAGATCATGTCTGAGGTTTCTTGCAGCTGAGTGAATAAATGAATAAAGAAGTTATAAAGCCCTTACCATATGCAAAGTACTGTGCTAAGTGCCAGGGATATAAATAGAATATACAACAGAATCTGTTTTCAAGGAGCTCACATTCTAGTGGGGAGACAACACATACTAAAGGTTTCATCTGTAAGTCAGATAGAAAGGTTCCATGGTCCTAAGGCCATAGCAGCAAAACAGATGTTAATGCTTTAGTCTGAATGTCATTTTCACTAACCAATCATATCTATTTCTGATTTTGAACCTGTTGCCAATGTGACTGAGGACAAGACCTTTATTGGGGGTGGGAGAGAGGTCTTTGGTAGCTGGGGCTGTCTCACCTGTGGGAACAGATGCCCGGCTGCATCTCTGCAGGGGTTGCTTCCCAGGATGATGGTTGTAGACACAGGTCTGGAAGTATTGTGATCCTCGAGGATTTAGGGTCAGGGCTCTGACCTGTCTTCCTTAGGATTTGAGGGGATGTGATGGTCAAGGTGGTAGTGGTGGCAGTTTGACTTGCCTGGCACCTGATCCTCCTGTCTATTCCTAAGGTACCTTGCAGCTGTAAATCCATGATCCTGTTATCTTATGAACTTTTATAGCTCCCGAGCTGCTCAGTGGCAGCTTCAGGATAGAACCCAGCACAGCTCCCAACTCTGGTCGTTGCTCTTTCAATAATATCACCCTTCCCCTGAAAAATTCAATCTCACACATTCATTCCATCACTGCTTATTTCAAATTTGTGATACTAAATTTTACTTTGACTACATCTGCGTTAAACAAATCCCTTTCCTTGTTTCCTTCACTCCCTTCATAGAACTACATTGCCTTGTAAAATCAGAACTGTGCCATGATTAGTATTCTACATACAACACCTGTGGATGTGATCAAGCTCATGAGCCTGGAGGGTGCCAGTACCCCCTTATGGGCTGGCAAAAATCTCTTGCCCTCACTCAGTAAATCCTGGCAGTCATTTCCATAACCAGGTGCCCTAAATCAGTAGGACCCACTCTGACTAAAGAGCCATCCTTAGGTAGGGATGAGAGCAGATACATAATAGACTATTCATGTACCCCAATTCTGACTACGTTAAAGAATAATATCAAGGGAAGCTTTTAATAGGGAAAACATAAATATATGTGTGTGTGTGTGTGTGTACATACACACATATACATACACATATATGTATGTATATCTACATATACATATGTATGTATATATGTATGTGTGTGCATATATATGTATATATTTACTATATCTAGCTATGTAAGAAAGACAGATTAGACTTTGATAGTTGGGCTAAAGAGTATGGACTAAATTTATAAATGCATATGAGACTGAGATGTGTTTTATTCTTTCTAGAAAAGCTGATTTAATCCAATAAGAATTAAATGCCTATCATATGCAGGGCACTTTGCTGGGCTTTAGTGATACAGTGTTAAATAGAAAAGTCCCTTCTCTCAAGGTACTTGTATTCTAATAGGAAGCTACAATATGTAAATTGAGATGTACATCCATGATAATTTGAGAAGGAAAAGAGGACAAGCTAGAGCCTGGGTTCCATGATTTTTTTGAAATAAATCTTATGACTGCATTTCAATCTAATTGATTAACTTTGTTATCCTATTTATATTTTTGGCAATTAAAAACAATATTCAGGAAATGAGTCCATTGATTTCATCAGACTGCCCAAGGACTGGACATCTAGGTGGCCCAGTGAATAGAGCATTGGGCCTACAGTCAGGAAGACCTGAGTTTAAATCCAGCCTTAGATATTTACTAGCCGTGTGACCCTGGGAAAATCACTCAACCTCTGTTTGCCTTAATCCACTAGAGAAGGAAATGGAAAATCACTCCAATATCTTTGCCAAGAAAACACCATACGAAGTCATCAAGAGTCAGACACAATTCAACAACTGCACAACAATAAGACTAGATAATCAGAAAAATATTTCTAGTACATCAAATGAGCCTTAAGGAAAGATGGGTAATTTCAGAGACAGAGGTGAGGAATGAGTGCATTCCAAGCATGAGACATAAGAAAAGTCATAGACTTTTCATATTTGAATGTCATACATGAGGCAGGATATAGCAAGGAGACCAATTTGGCTAGAACATAGATTGCACAAAGGAGAGTAATATATAATAAGCTTGGAAAGGTAGAATGGATCTAGACTGTGAAGGGCTTTAAATGCTAGTCTTAGGCTTGTGTATTTTATCCTTGAGTAATAGAAAGCTACTAAGAGTTCATGAGCAGGAAAATGACTTAAGACTTAAGATTATTTTGGCAGCTAGGTGAGACGAGTCATCTATAAAAAAAAAATTATTAGAAACCAGACGTCTAAATTCATTCCAAGTTTTCTAGTTTCTGAAATTGAAGTTCCCTAGGTCCTACAGAACTAGGCCAGGGACAGTCTTAGGCTATAATAAGTGTCAGGCCTTATGGGTCTTACAGCCTTCCCCTTGTCCTACTATTGTACAGGAGTGAATGGCACTGGTGAGGGTAAGCACAAACCTGGTGGAATGTGTAATAACCTAGAATGACTCTCACCCTTTTCTGCCTCACCACTGAGACAACTTCCATTTCAGAGATCCACGTATCTAAATCCATGAGAATCAATGAGGAAAGCCTAAGCCTTCCAAATGAGTGACAACAAGCTGGCCACCAGCCCACAGGGATAACACATGCATCTGCTTCCTTTTCTCTCATCCTTTTTGTAGGAAGCCAACATTGCCCTTCCCTTAGCAAACATAAACAGCAATTTGCTTCATCACATAGTTCAACTACAGATGATTCTTAATACCCTCTACTTTTCATTGCCCATGCCCCAGAGGTCCCTGGTAATTACTCATCAGCTGTTTAGACACATAGCCCCAGAGGCTGGTTTGGTCTTATATTTGCTACATTAGGAAAATTCTATGATGTGGTAACATGAGTGACAGTTTCAGTGTGCCCTCATAAAATGACAGGATTACGGATACCTAATTTAACATCTCAGTGCAGACTGGGGTTTCCTGTTCCTGCTGAAATATTTTTACTTTCTTATTCCACTCAGAGTCTAAAACCCTCTTAGCAAAGGCATTAGCTATTCTCCAGCAGCATGCCGTCTGTGTTTTGGAAGGGCTCCATTACCATTTGATGACTATTCCATATATTTTCCTATTAATTAAAAACTGAAATGTTTCTCATGCAAACACTGTAGCAGCCATCACTCCCCTGTCAGACCTGCTATTATATTCATAAAGTGCTTCGATAAGTCTTCTTGATCTTCCAGAGAAGGGAATTGTTTTGCCTGTCCATCACTGCAGTGCCTCCTAATTGTTATTTGTATTATTCCTTAAAGCTTTAACTTCCCTCAGATTCTATGACAGTATTGATATTACAATCTTCAGGGGTGGAGCCAAGATGATAGAGAGAAGCCAGGAAGTTCCCTAAGATCTCCCCAGTTTCCCTCTGTAACAATGTTAAATCAAGCCTCTAAATGGATTCTGAAATGACAGAACCCACAAAGCTTAAGAGGTACCAAATTGAAAAAACAATTTTCTTAATCTCTAGAGCAAGAGTGTGAGGTATTATGTGTAAAAGAAATTACCTCCCCCCACCAAATAATAAGACAGAAGGCACAAAAATGAAAACTCTTCTGGTGATGGGGCAGAATTTTAAATAAATCAATGTATTTTCTAGAAAAAAAAAGAGACAACTCAGAATTTTACTTTCAGTTTTCAGTAACTAAGAGGAATAGCTAATGCCTTTGTTAAGAGGGTTTTAGACTCTAAGTGGAATGAGAAAGTAAAAATATTTCAGCTAAAGATAGTCGAGAAGGACTTCAAGAAAGGTCTATCTCATTTGGGCAAAAAGAGAGCACAGTGCAACACACGGTGTCTGGGCAAGCCAGTGGGAAGTTCTTAGCCACAGCACAGATCAGCAACCAAGACCACTTGGTCCTGGCTCAGTGGGCAAGCTGGGAGGCCTCCAGCCCCAGTATAAAAGGAAAAGTGCCAGTCCCAGAACCTAGACAGAACAGGTGTGACTAGGTCAGGTCACCATAGCGAAGTGGGCAAGCCACCTGGACCTGGTGTCCTAGTGCAGAAAGCCAGCGACCAGGCCATTGAGCCCCAGTGCAAGAAATGGGACAGTGTCCCCTGTGCCCCAGGAGCAGAACTCAACTTTAAAAGTCATCAAATAGGCTAAAAATGAGTTGAAAGGAAAGAAAGAAGAAAGAAAGAAAGAAAGAAAGAAAGAAAGAAAAAAAAAAGAAAAAAAAAAAGAAAAAAAGAAAGAAAAAAAAAGAAAGAAAGAAAGAAAGAAAGAAAGAAAGAAAGAAAGAAAGAAAGAAAGAAAGAAAGAAAGAGGAAGAAAGAAAAGAGCCCTGATCATAAAAAGCTACTACAGCAATAGGGAATATCAAAACAAATTCAGAAGAGTACAACAATGTCAAAATGCCTATGTCTGAAGTCTCAAAGGAGAATATGAATTGGTGTCAAGCTTAAAAAAGCCTTCTTGGAAGAGCTCAAAAAAGGATTTTGAAAATCAAATGAGAGCTATAGAAAAATTGGGAAAAGAAATGAGAGTTATGCAGGAGACATTCAACAGCCTAGAAAGTGAAGGACAAAAATTTAATGAAGAAAACAATTCCTTAAAAAAAATGGCCAAATGAAAAGAAATCCACTAAAACAAAAACTCCTTAAAAAGTAGAATTGGACAAATGGAAAAGGTGATACAAAAGTTAACTGAAGAAAATAATTTCTTAAAAATTAGAATCAGACCTATCAGATTGGCTAACATGACAAAAAAGGAAAATGATAAATGTTGGAGAAGATGTCAGAAAATTGGAACACTAATGTTGTTGGTGGAAATGTGAACTGATACAATCATTTTGGAGAGCAATTTGGAACTATGCCCAAAGGGCTATAAAAATGTGCATACATTTGATTCAGCAATAGTGCTTCTAGGGCTGTGTCCCAAAGAGATCATACAGATGGGGAAAAGGACCCACATGTACAAAAATATTCATAGCACTTGTTTTTGTGGTGGCAAAGAATTGGAAACTGAGAGGATGCCCATCAATTGGGCATGGCTGAACAAGTTGTGGTATATGAATGTAATGGAATACTATTGTGCTATAAGAAATGATAAGCAGGTGGACTTCAGAAAAACTTGGAAAGACTTGTATGCACTGATGCTGAGTGAAGTGAGCAGAACCAGCAGAACATTGTACATAGTAACAGCCACACTATATGATGACTAACTTTGATAGACTGATGGAAAATGCCAGCCACATCCAAAGAAAGAACTATGGAGTTTGAATGCAGGTCAAAGCATAGTATTTGCTTTTTTTTTTTCCTTTTTGGTGAGGCAATAGGGGTTAAGTGATGTGCCCAGGGTCACACAGCTAGTAAGTGTCAAGTGTCTGAGGTCGAATTTGAACTCAGGTCCTTCTGACTCCAAGACCAGAGATCTATCCATTGTGCCACCTAGCTGCCCCCAGAAAAAGCTTTTGATAAAGTACAGCACCCATTCCTCTGAAAAACACTAGAGAACATAGAAATAAATGGAGTTTTCTTTAAAATCATAAGTGGTATCTATCTACAATCATCAGCAATCACTATATATAATGGGGATAAGCTAAAAGATTCCCCAATAAGATCAACAGTGAAACAAGGAGGCCCATTATCACCACTATTATTCAATATTGTACTAGAAAGGCTGATTTTAGCAAGAAGAGAAGAAAAAGAAATTGAAGGAATTAGAATAGGCAATAACAACACTTTTTGCAGATGATAAGATGGTACACTTAGAGAATACTAAAATTACTTGAAACAATCAACAACTTTAGCAAAGTAGCAGGATATAAAATAAAGCACATAAATCATCAGCATTTCTATATATTACCAACAAAGCCTAGCAGCAAGTTATTTTAAATTCCATTTAAAATAACTGTAGACAATATAAAACATTTGGGAGTCTACCTGCCAAGACAAACCCAGGAACTATATGAATACAATTATAAGACATTTTTCACACAACTAAAATCAGATCTAAACCATAGGAAAGATATCAATTGTTCATGGGCAGGCTGAACTAATATAATTAAAAATTACAAGTATACTAAATTAATTTACTTATTCAAGGTAACCCCAATCAAACTACCAAAAATTCTTTTGTAGAGCTATAAAAAATAATAACAAAATTCATTTGGAAGAAAAAAAAAAAGAAAATTAAAAAAAATAAAGAAAAAAATTCAAAGGAGGGTGGCCTAGCTGTTCCAGATCCAAAACTATACAATAAAATGGCAATAATCAAAATTATTTGGATTGGGTAAGAAATAGAATGGTGTATCAATAGAACAGGTTAAGTACATAAGACACTGTAGTAAATGTGATCTGCTGTTTGATAAACCCAGAAATGCCATCTCCTGGGCTAAGAACTCACATTTGACCAAAAACTGCTGGGAAAATGGAAAATAGTATAACAGAAAGTAGGCAAAGACCAGCATCTCACACCGTATACCAAGAAAGGTGGAAATGGTTCCATGATTTATACATAAAAGGTGATACCATAAGCAAATTAGGAGAGCAAAGAAAAATTTCCCTGTCAAATCTATAAAGAAAGGAAGAATTTATGATCAAACAAGAGGTAGAGAACATTATGAAACACAAAATGGAATTCTACTTACATTAAATTAAAAAGGTTTTGCACAAACAAAACACATGCAACCAAGAATAGAAGGAAAGCAGACATCTAGGAAACTATTTTTATAGCCAATGTTTCTGATAAAGGCCTTATTTCTAAAATATATAGAGAACTGAGGCAAATTTGTATGAATACAAATCATTCCCCAATTGATAAATGGTCAAAAGACAGTTTTCATATGAAGAAATTAAATCTAACTATAATCATATGAAAAAATCTATTGATTAAAGAAATGCAAATTAAACAAATCTGAGGTACCACCTCATACCTATCAAACTGGCTAACATGACAGAAAAGGAAAACGACAAATGTTGTAGATGTGGGAAAACTGGGACACTAATGTACTGCTGGTGAAGTTGTAAACTGATCCAATCATTTTGGAGAACAATTTGTAACTATGACCAAAAGGTAGCCAAATTCTGTATGCCTTTTGATCCAGCAATACCACTACTAGTTCTATATCCCAAAGACTATAAAAAAGGGAAAAGGACCTACATGTGCAAAAATATTTATTTGTGGTAGCAAAATATGGGAAATTGAGCAAATATCCATCATTTGAGGAATGGCTGAACAAGCTGTGGTGTATGAATGTATTGGAATACTATTGCGCATTAAGAAATGATGAACAGGCAGATTTCAGAAAAACTTCTCTAAAAGACTTGTATGAACTGATGCAATATGAAATGAGCAGAACCGGCAGAATTACACAATAATGTTAAACAGTGCAGTGTCACAGTAACAGTGAACAGAACAGTATCAGCTACATTATGTGATGATCAATTATGAATGACTCAGCTCTTCTAAGTAAAACAATGATCCAAGTACAAAGGACTCAAGACGGAAAATGCTTTCCATATCTAGATAAAGAACTGACAGACTCTGAATTCAGATAGAAGCATACTATTTTCGTTTTTTTTCCTTTCTTATGATTTTCCCTTGTGTTCGAATTCTTCTTTCACAACATGACTAATGTGGTAATATGTTTAACATGATTGTACATTATATCAGATTGCTTGCTGCCTTAGGGAGGGTGGAGGGAAGGAAGGGAGGGAGAAAAATTTGGAATCAAAATCTTATAAAAATGAATGTTGAAAATTGTCTTTACATGTAACTCAAAAAAATACTACTAAGTGGAAAAATATTTTTTAAATGACAAAAAGATATTACAATATGCAGACCATATACTTTCAGAAGTCTGAGGGTGCCATATTCAAAGTCCATTCCAGTTCTTCCCAACAAGTACTAAAATGTTGCAAATGAAACAGAGTGTCTTTAATACAACCTGCATAAGACTGAAAAGCATGGCAGGTACAAGAAGCAGCCAATTCAGTTTTGCCTCCATGTTTTTCAACATTTCACCTTCATCACTGCATAAGGTTGGCCTCATGTATTGTCAAAGTTACATTGTATTACTTGAAGTATATCAAAAGGTCCCCATTGCCTAAAATATCTCTTCTACAAGCTTTTCATTGAATTGTTCTTCCTTTCCAAAAATTCTCCTTATTGGATGGATGACTGGCTTAAATAACAAGGATGGGAAGATCATTTCTGAAAACCATGTGATATAGTGCTAAGAGCATGGAACTGGGATTAAGAAGATCCTTGTTCTAGTCTGAGTTTGGCCTCCCAACTATTTATACCATGTTGAATGGGTTCTTTCATTTCTCCCTGTGTCTCATAAGGGAAATAAAAGATTTGGAGTAGATGGTCCCCGTTAGCTCTAAGCTTCTAATTAAATGTCAAATTACACGTTTTGCAGTACGTGATATGAGTCCAGTTTATCAGAGCAGTTCTTTAAGACTTTAGAGTCAGTAAATGAAATGTAGAAAGGGAAAGCTTCTGTATTGAGAACAGCACAATACATGGAAAGGGCATCAGCAGGTAAAGTGGGGATAATCCATCAGAGATTGCAGGCTTAGGTCTAGAATCATAGTGAATTTTAAGGTGGTGAATATTGGGCATAAAGAGGAGATTAGTGGGAGGAGGAGGAGAGGAATATTAAGACAAATTTTGATTCACATCACATTTTTCCCCCTGGTTGGCCCTACCTTCATATTCTTTTGTATTAGGTAACTTTGAGTGATCTCTTTTTACATTTACATTTGACATATTTGGAGCTTGTATGGAAAAATAAGGATTTTGTGAGTTGGAAATGAGTAGAAAGTAATGAATTCCTGTGTAAATGTGTGGAGCCAGGAAGTGGAATTTCAAGTTTTGGGAAGAGTCAGTAGTCCAGGTTGGCTGGAATGTAGAATGTATGAAGGAGAATCATGAGAGATAAGACTTGAAAGGCATGTTGGAATCAGATTTGGGGAAGTGGGAGAGGGTGGCTTTCAACATCAGCTTGAGAAATTTGGATTTTCTACTGGAAGGAACAGGGCACCATAAAGGCATTCTGAACCAAGAAGTGAGATTATCAAACATGTGCCTCTGGAAGATCCTTTTGGCAGGCATTTAGAAGATGGATTGGATAGGGCAAAGTCTGGAAACAGAGACACCAATTAGGAGGCAACTGCAATAGTTAAGATGAGAAATTATGAGGGCCCAAGTGAGCACAGTGGCTGTGTTATTGGAAAGGAGAGGATGGATATAAATGGTATAATGGAGCTAGAATTTTCAAGACTTGGTAACTGATTGAATGTAGGAGGGAGTGAGGAAGAGAGATGATTTTAATTAAGCTTATGAACATAGGTAAATGTGGTGGTGGTGATATAGGGCTTTTTAAAGATTAAGCAGGATAATGATTCTTTCCCTCCGTACTAGTGGTGGAAGGAGGGTCTTTTATCAGCATTTGCCCTGGAGGGCATGCTTCAGAACCGCAAGGAAAAACTGGGTATTTCAGTTGAAAAAAGGCCCAGAAATGACATTTCAAATTCAGGGACACAATGCTCCACCACTCTCCAGCCATCTCATCTCAGCCACCAGCTTGACACTGAACTTAGAAATCTTGTCACATGCCTTCATGTTTTCTGTGAAGCTGAGATAAAGCTTCAGGTCTTTGGGCTGTCCGTAGAGGAAACAGGGGTAAGATACTTGCAAAATTGAAGAGGAAGAATACTTTTTAGCACTTTCTGGCAGCAAAAAAGCAAAGAGGATATCACCTGCTGTGCAGCACAATAATTCAGAATAAAAGGCAAAGATATATTAATCCTTATGAGAGACAATATAATTTTTGGCTCTTACGTAGATAACTAGTGCAAAAGGGGAAAAGAGACATCACTCAAATATTTTTAGTTTATATAAATATACACAGAAAATGTTCAAGTAAAATTAACTTTGTCTTTTAAAATAACAGGATATTTTTTCAGGGGGTAGTGATGGAATCAAATATATTATATCATAGTCTCTAGAAAGAACCACCTTATTCCTTAAATGTATACAGATGAATGAAGATAGATTAAGCACATTTTTTTCTGTGCTTTACAATAATATAGGAGGAACTTTAATTATCCTGTTAATTTCAAGCACTAGACCCAATGGATTTATTACTTCCCAATAGCTTATAAAAGCTATTATAAAGTGATATCTGGGAATTGACTGAAAGAATCTAACTGTATTTTTTTTAAATTCAAGTAACTATGAAGGACTGATAGGAAAATGTTAGTTATTCTTGCACTGATATTTTATTTTATTAATACATTCTAACCTAAGTAAGGCATTTCAGGGGAGGGAACAGTGACTGGAAGGGTGTCTGATTTAATTCTATTAGGTTGAGGCTACATTGGGCTATTGGATTGAACATTTTGATTGAATTGACCTGTCAATTAAACCATGAGTCAGTTCAAATAACTGAAAGCTCTGATACCTTTTTTTTTCACTCAATTGACCAAATTAGTTACACTAAATTAACCAAATCAAATAACCATAATTTATGTGTCAGGAAGACAGGTTTATTGCTAGTTAACTCTACCTTCATAAATGTATTTTAACTCCAGGCTTATGATTAGTAACATGCCCTTATTCTAGGCCAAACTAAAATATATGTTGGTCTATATGAGATAATGCTGATTTAATTAATTTTCCACAGAATGAGGATCATATATAAGTGAATAACTTTATAAATGTTGTCTAATAATCTCCAGGGATGATGGAATCAATCCACAATCCACTTTTGGATTACTCAGAAAGCTGAGATATTGATAGTGATGCCTACCACACAATACTCTGTGGTTATTGTAAGCATCAAAATGAGATCATTGCTTGAAAATACTTCAGAAAAGATATCAGACACTATGTAATTGTTGTATATTCCTATCATTAAGTGCTGAAAAGGAAAAAAAACACACAAAATAGTCATGTGAGAAGCAGAACATCAAAGAGGCAGGCCTCACTACTCAAAATATGGCAGTCAAATGGACTCAGAGTACATTGAAGAACCAATGGCAGTAAGTGCTCCAATGTTCAGAACTAGTGGCACATTCTTTTCCTCAAATTTCTGTAGAACTCACATATTAAAAGTGTCAAGTCCTGATGCTTGGTAGGATATTATTTTTAAAAAGCATTCAGTAAATAACAGACAAAGTTTTGAGCACATTTGGTGTGTGGTGACAGTTTGTGGAAGGAAGTCTAGGAAGAAGAGTGAGGACATAGAAGATCACAGAAAAACTGAAATGACCTTATTGTGATTTCAAAAGGCAAAAGAAAATACGTGTGGAGTTTAATAGGATTTGCTTTATTGCACAATACTCCATTAATATTTCAAAAGCAATTGAAATGTTCTGATTGTTTGTGAACTTGTGCTTTCATTCTAAAAAGCAAAAAAATGCAAATATAAAATCCAAAAGGAATTAAGACAAGTTATTTCCTTTTTACGGATTAACTCAGTCAAGTAAACTGCACTTTTCTTTTTCCGATGATGCATCTTAATTGCTTGTTATCAGCATGGTTTGCTATTCATAAGAGACGATTTCATAATTGCTATCTTCAAAGACGATGTTAAATAGAAGAGGGCTACTTTTATTAATGTTTAGTAAATGCGTTATAAATATCATTGGGATAAATCCAGGTACTCCCAAACATTGGAAGGATAAATGCTGGCTGCCCACTAGACCATATTGCATTAGAAAAAACAGTAAAACGGCTTGTGGCACAGTAGATAGAGCCCCAGATTTGCAGCCAAGAAGATGTGGATTTCAATAATCCTTCTTCAGACAGTAGGTAGTTATGACATCCTAGGCAAATTATTTAACCTTTCTGATATTTGTTTTCCTTATCTATAAAACGTTGACAGTAATAGTTAATCAGTAAACATTTATAAAGTATTTACTATATGCCAGGCACTGGAGATTTCAAATAAATGTAAAAGAAAGTCCATGCTCTCAAAGAGCTTACAGTTGAATGGGAGAGATGATGTGCAAACAACCATGTACAGACAAGCTACATGCAAGATAATTATGAAATAATCAACAGAGATAAGTAACTACAATTAAGGGGGCTCAGAAAAACTTCCTATAGGAGGTAACAGGGTTTTAGTCATGAAGGAAACCAAAGAAGCCAGTAGGAGAAGATGAAGAGGAAGAACATTCCAATCGAAGGGAAAACCAGTGAAAATGCCCAAAGTTAGGAGATGGATATCTTGCTTCATGAAGCCAGTATTAATGGATCACAGAATATTTTGGGATGGGGAGAGTAAGAAGACTAGAAAAGTAGCAGGGGAGTTATGAAGGGATTTAAAAGAAAAACAGATTTTTATTTGGTCCTGGAGGTGATAGGGAGCTATTGGAATTTATTGAGTAGGGACATAAACCTATGTCATAGGGTTGTTTTCACATAAACAACCATATGTATGTATGTATGTATGTATGTACGTACATATGTATGTATGTAAAGTGCTTTGCAAACTTTCCAAAAGCTTTATAAATGTGAAGTTACTTTCTAGGTGATTTATACTTTCCAACCTCATCATGATTATTTGAAGACAGAGTCCCTTGTTCCAATGGACAAATCATACTTGACACACTTAACCTCCACTGCTCAGTTTCCTTACTTGTAGCATAAAGAGATTGTACTATCTGATCTCTAAGCTGCCTTCCAACTCCAAATCTCCTATAATCATAAAAAGAAGATGTTTCAGTTACTTCTAATACAATGATTGTTGTAAAATGGAATTTTTTGAGGGATTGAACAATCAACATTAGTGTCATTTGTCCATTGGGAAACCAAGAGGATGGAATGTTTCAGATACAGGACAATCAGATATCCAAGTTCCTTTCTATTCCTTAAATTCTTATTCTTTCCATTCTGTGACTATGAGTTTGACTAATTATGTCTGGCATAGAGATGTAGTTGGTGATTTTGGGGGGGCTCTCTATCAAGATCCTACTCAAGTTAGAACTCAAAATTTATTCCTCTATTAAGCTTTTCCTGATCACTACACCCTAGTGCAGGGGTTCTTAATGTATGTAAGTATATGTGTGTGAGATACAGACCCCTTTGCCAGTACAGTGAAACCAATGGATTCCTCAAATTAAGGCTTTTAAACACATAAAATAAAATGTATAGTATTACAATATCTATATGTATATGTGTGTATACATATATATATATATATATATATATATATATATATAAATTCTCTCTCTCTTTTTAATACTTAATGGATTCCAGGTGCAACATTTTATATACAGTAGATACTCGATTTATTTTGTCAATTGATGGAAGTGTATTTACTTTGAACTCTTATTTAGAGCAAGTAAAGGATGTATTTTGGCACACTTGAAGTTGTGCACCAGGGAATGCTTCATTTTGATCTATTTCCACTGCATCCAACCACCTTTTAAGTATATCTCCTCCTTTTCCATAAGTCTTTGTCTAATACAAAGAATGTACTCTAAGTCATACCTTAGCAAACAATGTGAAACCTGAATGTGTGTGTGTATGTGTACATATGTGTGCATGTGCACTGTGGGCTTAAACATGAATAACTTTCACCGAGTAGCTATTATATGTAGTGTCAGGTACTGTGTGCAATGGAAGATGACCAAAGAAATATATTTTTTTCTCTTAACCAAAGAGGTGGTATGTGTGGTAGCAGATGGGATGCAGGTGGTCTCTGGGAAGGGGTGTTAGGATTTCTTGGCTAATCAATGCTCTAATATTCTTCTGTGCAAGAATAAGTGAATAATTCAAAGAAGTTAAACAGCAGGACTGGGGGAGTCAATAAACGGAAATGTTTTCTCATACAGCAGATAATCAACCTGTGGAAGTCACTACTGCAGGATGTCATCAAGTCAAATACTCCGGCTTTTAAAAAGGTTATAGAGCTTTATGACCACTAATACCTGTGGCAACAGAAACTAATGTAATAAGGATAATCATATCTCATCCATCAGGGACGAGGAAATGTATTATTGCCTGCAGGATTTAAGAAGAAATATTGCCCCATAATTACAATGCACAATTAATTAGGCAGAGCACAGGGATTTTTCATCACTCAGATTTCTGAACCATCCTGTCATTAGCTGTAGGCTTTAGATGCACACCCACAAGGGTAGGTGGGGATTCTTGGTTGAAGGCTTCATAATAAGGATTTCCTTGTATTGGAGGTGGGGCTTTTTGAGGTAGGCAAGGGCAAGAGAAGGTATTTCAAACATAAATGTCCAGGTCACAATGATTAGCTCGAGTTAGGGAGATGGAAAAAATACTTAAGGGAGAATAATGTAATATAACTTTGTATATGCTATATTCCAATCACATGAAATCCAGATTGGAGGGAAATATTTTCATGGGCCATATACACCAGGAAGAATTCATTAAGAGTTGGGATATGAGATCGGATTTGAAGGAAGTACAGTTCTTAGATAAGTAGAGAGGAAGGGGGAGGATATTACAAGAGCATGTGAAAAAAGATAGAAAGGCACAAATGAACACGATGTATTCCTGCCTCTGACACATAGTGATGGCGTGACCCTGGAAAAGTCACTTATCTTTCTTGTTCTAGGCAGTTATTTAAGACTATAAGTTACAGAAATGTATGTCTTCACATTGCTAAAGGGAGTTTTCTCACTTATGAGCAGTCTATATCAATGGAATCACAAATCTAGTGTGTATCCATGTTCCTACTCAAATGCTGTACTCTTGCTTTTCTCATTGACTCAAATATAATGCAAGCCAGCTCAATACAAATCAATCCAATTTGAACCAATTTAGCAAAACAAATGTTTATTAAATACCTGTTACATATGAAGGCTTTGTGATAGGAGCTGGTAAAAAAAAGACAAAATGAAAAACAGCTAATCCCCTCAAGGGGGATAGTTCTATGGCAACTATCATATAAAGTGGGAACAACACATAAGCAACTAAGTTTAAACAAGTTAATTTAGGGAAGGAGAAAACCCTAACAACCAGAGGGAATGAGGAAAGGCTTCCTAAGGGCACTGTATCTCTTTATATAGCACAATTATAGAAAAGAGAGTTTACAGAGAAACTAAGACAAATAGTATAATGACTGAAAAGTCCAGCATCTCATTCACATTCAAACAGAGAAATTAATAACTATGATTTATATGGAGCTTTAAGGTTTGCAAAGCACTTTATATGTGTTATCTCATTTGAACATCACCACAGTCCTGCGAAGTAGTTGCTGTTATTATCCTCTTTGCAGATGAGGAAACCGAGGGTGAGAGAGGGTAAGTGACCTTCTCAGAATCACAGTTAATAAGTGTCTGAAGCAGGATTTGAACTCTTGTCCTCCTGATTAGAAGTCCAATACTCTCCACTGCAACATGAAGCTGACCACATTAGCAGCTAAGATCCAATACTCCTAGAATGTTAACCTTCCACTGTGTCATATTGCCAACACGTTTCTCAAAGCAGGTATTTAAGAAGCCTGTTTCAGTTGGAAACAGCAAAATGGAGTGTTGCTCTGAAAAATTCAGACATGCTAAAGATAATTGTAAAAATTTGGTCTTATCTTCTCGATGTATCACCTTGCTTTGTTTTATCTTTCAAATGTCATATAATTCTTTTCTTTTTTATCACCGTGATCTAAACACAGTAGAAAGAGTCTGAGCCAGGATTCATGAAATCTAGCTGTGTGACCTGAGTAAACTACCTAACCTGTCTTGGACCCAGCTTCCTTATCTTACAAAATGAAAAGGTTGGAGTAGAGAATCTCTAGGGTCCATTCTGGCTCTCAGAGTCTATGAATTCATAACAGGTGTATGCCACCATGCAGCTGAAGGATAAATACAGGTGGACTCTCTTGCCCAAATCTGACTGAAAGTCCCTAAAGTCTCTCTCAGCATGAGAAAACACCAGAAGTTCTCTAAGCAATCACTTTCCTCAATACTTCAAAGAAACAGCAAGTGAAGTACTTTATATCTTCTCTTACAAATATTTAATGATATTTTACATAATTGCAAATACTGTAATTGAAACCTCATTTAGAAGAATCTGATTCCTACAAGCCTCCAGTCTGTTTTCCCTTCCTCTTTTTCTTTTTCTGGAAAAGCAAACAAATGTCAAAGTTTCTCTCTGGCCCAGGATTGTCTAAGTTGTCATAGCAACTGAAAGCAAGTACATTGAACACTAATTACCTGAAAGCTTTAAGTTTGTATTTTGTGATGTAAAGAGTGTATAGTAGATTGAAGCCATTAGGAGATTTGCTTTAGTTTTAATTCTCCTTGTGCAGAAATAATCTCAACCTCAATCTTTCTCTCTCTCTCTCTCTCTCTCTCTCTCTCTCTGTCTCTCTGTCTCTCTCTCTCTCTCACACACACACACACACACGAACACACTATGATGAAATTTAGACTTTTCATCATGGAACATTTGTATTATCAGTTTGATGATGTACAGCTATTTCTGCCTATCAAAGTTATATTATGTGTTATTAATTACACGATATTTATTAAATATTCAATATATTTCAAGTAAAACAATCAATTTTTGCAAATTAAATGCACATGGCTATAACTAAATATAAATTATCAAAACAAAAATGTGGAATGCAATTCATAGCATATGGGGAAAAGTACTGTGATATCTCAATAAAATATTGCATTTTGAGAACAAAATTAATTATTTTACTTGAATTTGTTAATTCGATAATATATTTAGTAATAATTTTGCATTTGTTTGTTTATTGATTGATTTGTTTGTTTGTTCATTCATTTATTTGTTTGTTTATCTCTTTTACTATTCAGTTGTTAAATCAGTGGTATGGAATACCAGCCATGCAAAGATAGTTGTTAATCATATGGTTCTGCAGGAGAAATAGAAAAGTTCCATGAATGAGAATAAACAAGAGAAGTGGGAGTTTTCTAATCACTAATTGCTTTTATCTGGCTCTGGTTAAACTTTGTATCAATATCAGATTTTTCAAATTTAACTTAACTCCTTAAACTAATGCATAAAAGCACAAAAACATCAATAAAAGAGCAATAGTGATTGTGAAATTAATTTAGAAAACATTAGGAAGTCTAAGTTGTTAACTATGTCAGTTTTAGCATTAACTATTCCTATCATCAATGGATTAGACAATTTAAATTTTTCAAAGGTTAGTTCAATAAGTCATGTCAACTTCTCCTGCACAATTGCAAATGTAGCTGCAGCCACAACTACTAATATTTATGAAGTACAGAAATCCAATGCTGTTCTCATGAAAGTTTTGTTATCAAAAGATAGATTTATTTTTCAGAAAGACTTAATAGCTCAGGTGAACAAAATTTGTTTAATGATTTCTCTTAAATTTGCATGTATTGCACAAAATATCTACTATTCAATAAATTGAACAGAATTGAAAAACACACACACACACACACACACACACACACACCCCTTCAAATGGAATCACAACCCAGATTTTGTTCAAATTCACAAATTTATACACACATATATAATAAATATACCATATATTTGCTATATAGTATATATATATACTATTATATTATTTAAATATACAGAAAGTATATACATAAGTTTTATATAATATATTCTATGACAATAGAGAGAAAAAGAGAAAGAGACAGACAGAAAGGCAGAGAAACAGAGACAGAGAGACAGAGAGAGAACACGTTTCTAAAACAGACCTCATTGGATGCTCTTTGGGTCCAACAAAGAAAAGCAAATAAAAACTAGTTCAGGATGCACTTACTAGCTGTGTGACCCTGGGCAAGTCACTTAACCCCAACTGACTCAAAGCAAAAACAAAAAAACAAAAACAAAAACAAAAAACTAGTTCAGGATGAATTCAAAGTGGTGAGAAAACATGTAAAGGCAGATAATGTAGAGAAATGAACACCTAGCTTTAAATCTCACTCCTACTTCTCATGGATTGAGTAGAATAACTCATATGTTCAATTTCCATATTGTTAAGAGAAATACCTTGGAATTCTAGGTAGATATGAAGGAGAAATAGGATGAAGAGGAGGGAAATATGGAAGAAGGAAAAGAAAAAAGGAGAAGAAGATAGAATAGAAATAAGGAGTAGGAGGAAAAGGAGGAGGGGGAGAAAGAAGAGGAGGAGGAGGAAGAGAGGGGTAGGAGGAGGACACTTATGAAGTGTTATGTGCCAGGCACTGTGCTAAGCCCTTCACAAATATTACCTCATTTGACCCTCACAAAAACTTTGTGAAGTAGATGCTGCTATTATTCCTATTTTACAATAGAACAAACTGAGGCAAATAGAGGCTAAGTGCCTTGTCCAGGGTTATATAGCTAGTAAGTGCCTGATGCTGAATTTGAACTCAGGTGTTCCTGACTCCAGCTCTGGTACTCTGTCCACTGTGCTACTTAGATGCCTAGTTTGATTAGGTAAATGAAAGACTCAGGACTGACTATATTGTCCCCATGAAGTAATTTTCTCTTATTTTTCCCCATTCTTCGCATTTTTCAGGCAGTATCAAATCACCAAAAGCACTTGCTTAGCCAAATTCTAGAGTTCTCTCAAAGTCAATGAATCAGGTGAGTTCTTCAGACCCGGAGCTTTGTGAGTTGCTCCTTGGAGCAACAGGTAAGGAGTAGAAGATTTTAGAATACTTTGAAGTCTGCTTAAATGTGAGACATTCTGCTCTAAGCTCCATGAGAGTAGAGGCTAAATCTTATCTGAATATTGTATTTTACCCAGTACCTAGCACAGTAGTCGGGATGTAGTTGGTACTTAAACTTCTGTTCCTGAATGTATTGATATAGCTCTACTAGCTGGTACTTAAAAAAAGAACTCCCCTAAACTTAAGTTCTATTCAGGTTTGTTTTGTTTTGTTGTTTTGTTTTGTTTTTAAACACAGAGGCTTGTGTCACAGCCCACAGTTTAAGAAGCGCTGAAGGGGTTTCAAGTGAAAAAAGTTTTAGAAACTCTTCAAGAGCAGCAAGATTATTATTACTTTACCATACAGTATGTGGTGGGGATTGTTTTTATATAATATATAGTGGTCTTGATATATACAGCCTGTTTTTATCAGTCTTCTTTATTTCCGGCTTAGAATAGACTTTAAAAAAAATGTTTCCCTTTGGGTACCAAATCATGTACTGACAGCAAAGCCCTCTCTATCACAAACACCCTCAGGGGTAAAATTAGTCTAAGCTATAATAGTAGAATATTGATTATTCAGTTATTCCCCAAATTTAATGTCACAAGAAAACTATGGATTTTACCTGATGATAATATAAACTATTTTTTTTGTACTCTCAGTAGATATATTGTTGATCAGATTTTTTTTATCATTTATAATCCTAGTCAATTGAAGGCTCATTCATCATTTCCAATGCCTCCCCAATATTCCTTTCAAATATTTTACTTTGTTCTTTTAGAGTTTATATGGCAAAAAGAAAGAAAAAAGAGAATAAAAGAATAAGAAAATTGGAGAATAGAAAAGGAGAAAGAAATGATTTAGAAGAAAAAAAGAGGAAGGAAGGAAGAAAGAAAGGCAGGATGAAAGAAAGAGAAGAGAGGAAGGAAGGAAAGAAGAAAAGGAAGGAAGGAAGGAGGGGGAAGAATGAGGAAAGGAAAAAAAAGAAAATATGAAGTTAAGGAAGGAGGGAAGAAAGAAAGGAAGGAAAGAAGGAAGGAAGAAGGAAGGAAGGAAGGAAGGAAGGAAGGAAGGAAGGAAGGAAGGAAGGAAGGAAGGAAGGAAGGAAGGACAAAATAATTCAACTGACAACCAAACACCTTTGTATTTTCATATATCTGAGAAAGCTCTTCTCTTTGAAAAACCCTACTCTAATTTCTGCCTACTACTATCCAGTTCATGCTTCAAGGTGTAGCTCAATTATCACACTCTGCCTGTTGCAGAGTTCCAAGAACTCATAGGCAAGAATCACAGATGATGGCGAAACATATTAACATGGATTGTGGTCTACATCAATTAAAGCAATAGCTATATCCATGAAATCACAGATCCTTCAAAATATTGTGATGCTACTGGTTCCTATCTAAGGCTCGGGAAGTCATCTTTTCTTCATTTAATTCAGTTTCTCTCTAAGATGATAATATCAATAATACACCCACAGGTATTTTAAGAAATGATTCTCTCATAAAGCTAAGTTATAGAGTTCATCCTAATTTCCTTAGTTCTTTTTTTTTTAGCACAAAGAGTCAGAGGGTTTTTTACTATATCATAATCACCCCAAATCACAGATTTGAGTTATCATTGTTATTGTTAGTTTAAATATTCATGAAGCATTTTCATAGTAAATAAAACCTATACGTGAGAGCCTTTATATTGGCAGGGCTTTTTATTTTCATTTTTCAAAATAACCACTTTTCTTTTAAAATAAATATATATATGAATGTGCTTTAGCATGCGTATGTAATTCATAAATATATTTACATTTGCAAAATGGTACATTTAATTTCATCTGATGTAACTGAGCCATTGTTTCTGGATGATTAAAGAGAAAAATGTGCTGTTTATTTTCTTTTAGTCTGCATATATCTGCATAATTTGTATTGCTTAATGCTGAATGGCAAGAACTGTGGGGAATTTGACATTTGAAAGAAAAGTCATGCTTGTGTCAGCCATTAAAGTTGAAAGTAGCTTGGAATATACACCATTTCTCAATTGTGCTAATTTGTATTTTGAGTGAGGTAGGGCAGCCAGTATATTATAGCCTAGAGGATTACACTGGCATGTGTAAGATATAAAGAAAGTTTCTACAAGCTTCATAATTATGATGACTGAGAAACTTCGTTAGGAAACATTGGTATCAAGTTAATCTGTGTACCAATAGCAACATAGCACCTGGTTTAGCACTTCATCTGTTATACATTTGAATGAAGACTTAAAGGCAAGACCAATTCACTTGTGAGATGATTCATGATGCCTAATGTAATTGATGTGCTAAATCCTCTTCTGTACAAATAATTTAAAAAGCCTAGTAGGATCAATAGTATATGCTTATAAGAAAAATAAAAAGTCTTCTTTCTTTATAATAAACTTATAGCAACAAGATTTGGGATAGGGTTTGGGCAGGCTTGCCAGGAATGTGTTTGTGCTAGACCATATTCCTTTATGAGGAGTCTCTAGGTACTTCTTGGCAGCTGTGTTATGTTTCCCTGGTGGAGGAGAGTTCAGAGGCAGAAACATAACCACAGATAGGGATTGGATCGTTCTTCAGTGTGTTCAGGTGCAAGCCAGACTTCACTGGAGGATACAGGACTGATGGGGAGAGAGGTACATCTCTTGTGTGCTTGCCAGTATTGTTCCATATTATGTATATTCGTGTACTCTGGGTTCTGGTAAAAGTGGCCTGCTGGAGATTCCAGGTATATAACATTAGCAAGAACCACAACCACAATCACAACAACAGCTGATCACTAGTATGTAATGATTCAAGGCCTCAAAGTGTTTAATACACGGTGTACTATTTGGTTCTCCTCAAAACCTGGAGGTATGAACTATTATTACTTCTAATTAACTGAGAAGTTAAGTAGAACCAAGAATGACTAAATCCCTTGGGGTAGGGATGTAGATAATAAGTATCTGACATTCTATTCCCTTCCTCCAAAACTCCCAGTGTCTGGAGCAGTCTCCTAATATCTTTGGCCACACCCTTGTTGCCATCTCTTAGAGGAGACTTTTCCCAATTCTCTTTACCTCTTACAGTTGTTAATCTTTTCCCCCCTCTTGAAATCACTTTTCATAATTTTATACTTGGTATTTTAATCTGTTTTCATCTGTTTTATAACTTGTAAGCTCCTTAAAGGTTAGCATTGTTATATTTTTGCCTTTGTATTCCTAAAACCACCAGAGTGCCTTGGAACTTTTTTTCCCCTGGTTAAGACCTATGATTCCCATTATTGGCACAAGTAATATGATTATCAGCTCCTGTAACTTATGGCCCTAGAGAGTTTGCTGGAGTCACAGAGTGAGTTCCCATGATCACACAGCTAGTATGTGTCAGGGTAAGGAAATGAACACATCTTGCTGAAGCTAAGCACAATTCTCAAATCATTTTGTTAAGCTGCCTTTCTTTTATGATAATGGGAGCTTAATAAATGTTGGGATTTATCTATTTTGTAGCAGTATATATTTGGTGACCTTCCTGGTGTTATAACCTTTACATTTGTTTTAGCCCAGTCTTGGTTAATGGGCTTGCCCATGTGGGCCTGCTAAGGAAAGAAGACAAAATGGAGACAGGATCTAAAGAAACTTGGAGAAAAAGGGAGAGATTAAACAACCCTTTTAAACAGCGGAGCCCATAGAAAAATACGTTTTGTTCCCTTAATACATTTGTCATGATTTAGATAAGTCAAAACGTGATTTCTATCATGCCCATTTATTAAGATAAAAAAGATGAGCAACGAAACTTAAAAAAGGAAAAAAAAATGTGCACTGCAATTCAGCATTCATTATTCACAGCTCTGGTAGACAGATGCTATTTGGGAAATTGATTGATCTGAAATTTGTAGGCAATACTGTTTGCTTCTAATTGGTTACTCACAAGTTTATTTTTTTTCTACTGGTCAATAAAAGAAATAGAAACAGTTTTTTTGAATGACATAATTGGTATAGGAGACTGTTAATGTTTAGAAAACATAATTTTCACTTGTCATGCACTGACAAATTTCTCTGGAAAATTTAGGAGTCCAGGTAAAGCAGAAAGATTTACGTTTGCAAGTTGAAAGATGATTAATTTTTGAAATATTGTTGAAAAGTTTTAACTAAGATTATTGCCACACCACATAAAACAACTTTTATAAACATCAACTAGAAATTTGACATTTTAACCATATGCTTGTTTTTTTTTGTCCCAAGATACTTTGTGATACTATGGCACAATGAAAAAAATTACACTAATTGAACATGCTAATTATTGAAATCATCTCTCATAAACTGCATTGCATTTTCCTTTCTTAGGCTATCTCTTTTCAACATAGTAGTTTTAATTGTGTCTATACTGGCTAACCAGATCAGACTGAATTGACTGGCCTAATTCATTCAAGCAAGTGATTGATTGAGTTAATTCAATTGTTTTGACCATGTTTAACTGAATAAACAGAGTATCGGAGTAAATTGACTAAATTTATCAGCTGGATGACATGATTCAAGCCAGAAAGGTTTCTGGGAATATTTCCTCTAAGATGATATAGATGATAGTTGTTTATTTACTATGTCAAAAACAGATTATATATGTGTATGTACATACTTACAAATATAAATCTGAGTATGTACATATGAATATATTTATGTGTTTAAGCATATCATTATGTATCTATAGACATACACATATGTGTATGCATACCTGTCACACACATATAATATATACCCACACATATACATGTATTCTGTTAGTACTCTTTCTACTTCAGAGTTTAGGCAGCTATGAAGCACAGTGGACAGATAGATCCCTAAATTAGAATCAGGAAGACTCAAGTTTAAATCCTTCCTCAGACCCTTACTCTGTGACTAGTCACATATGAAAGTCACTGAATTCTCTCACTTTTCATCTCATCAGTAAAATGGGAATAATAACATTACCCACTCACATGATTATTGTGAGAATCAAAAGAGATAACATATGTAAATTGCTTTGTCAGTCTTATAATCCTAATTAAATGCTAGCTATCATTATTACAATGAGGTATCACCTGGTATAGATGCAATGTGTTAATTATTTCAGTATAGTTTCTCCCAGATAGATATTTATAAAATAAGGGGCATAAGATAAGATAGGAGGCAGCTAGGTGACACGTGGACAAAGCACTGGTCCTGGAGTCAGGAAGACCTGAGATCAAATCCAGCCTCAGACACTTACTAGATATATGACCCCGGGCAGGTCACTTAACCTCTGTTTGTCTTAATTCACTGGAGAAGGAAACAGCAAACCAGTACAGCATCCTAAAACCATATGGACAGTATGGTCCACAGGGTCACAAAGCATCGAATATGACTGAATGGCTGAACAAGATAAGAACTGCCACCTGAATCCTCATTTTGGCTCCACATTTTAAGCATGAAGTATTGTTCAGGAACTTTATGTGAAGCTTCCTGGGATATGATTTGAGACTATATTAATTTATGTGAATTTCTGCTATTCCTTTACTACTACACTTACCCATCCCACCTCCCACCCCACCCTTGAGTTTTCTCTTTCTTTTTTTTTCCCCAAATTTGAGTACTCAGGCCAGTTTAAACAGAGATAACTGAAAATATTCCTTGCATTTTCCTCCTAACTTTCTTTGCAAATAGACAGACATAGACTCAATCCTGCCAAAAGCTAAGGGAGGTGAGAACAGCCACTTTTGTTGGTCCTGGAGCTTTCACTCAGCCACCCTAACCATTTAATACATACCATATGTTACATTTCAAAAGTTGTTATGCTCCAACTACAGTTTTCTTCCACCTTTATTATTATCCATTCTTCTTTTGGCAGGAAATGTAATATTAATTTATCTTTTTTCTCTTCTCTTTCCAAAAGTCATTAATTTTACATATCTTGTGAGATTAAAAAAAATAGTACCAAATTTGCCATTAACACAGTTCTAATATATATTAACTTTAGATTATGTTAAGCATAACTAACCCTTTATAATCTGCATTTGGATCATCCACACTGGGGATGATCAATCTAGTTTTCAGGTTCTTATTGATTGCCAATACTACTTAAATTAGTCCTTTGTTGACTAAATTTACAGTCTTTCTTTGTTCTATTTTTTTTTTGCCATCTAGTTAACTAGGTGGTATTTTCAATCAAAACATGTCATAATCTCCTCTCACTGAAGAGGATAGGAAAAAGAGAAAAAAATAACATCATTCTGAGAAATAGAAGATGGCTTAATTTAGGCCAGCCCTATGTAGGCCTGAGATTCATGTGATCAGGAGCAACTAACAAGGTAGGGTAGAAGAAAAAGGCAGGGCAGGAGTGGGTGGACCTGTTTCAGCTCTTCTTGAGTTGGTTCCTCACTGTGTGACTTCATTATTTTGTTTGAAATATTGAAGATTCTCTAAATGTCCAATCTTCAAACTAAATTATGAAGACACATTTCAAAAAATTAAAATAAATGAATATTGTTTTTTCTTCATTTAGAACATCATCGGGGCAGCTAGGTGGCACAGTGGATAGAGTACCGGCCCTGAAATCAGGAGGATCTCAGTTCAAATCTGGCCTCAGACCAAACACTTGACACTTACTAGCTGTGTGACCCTGGGCAAGTCACTTAACCCCAATTGCCTAAAAAAATAAAAAGAACATCATCACCCCACTTCATGAGTGAGAATAATTAATAAACGATTGTAACAAAAAAGCCCTTCAGAACCAATCCCCTCCCCCCCAAGCCAGTCTCTTTACACCTTATTATGTCCCCATCCCTTCCATGTGCTCTTTGGTCCAGTGACCCTGCTCTTCTTCCTGTTCTGAGAATGACGCTCCGTTTCCTGACTCTGTTCTCCATGACTGAAATACACTCCTTCTTCATCTTCACTTCCTGGCTTCCCTGGATTCCTTTAAGACCCAACTAAAATTCCACCTTCTACAGGAAATCTTTTTGATTCCCTTAATTCTAGTTATTTAGTTATTAGATAATTTCTATTTGTCCTGCACATAGCTTATTTATACATATTTTCTTTTTGGCTCTTCCATTAGACAGTGAGCTTCCTGGAGCAGGAGCTGTCTTTTGCCTTTCCTTGTATCCTCAGCACTTAGCACTGTGCCTGGCATATAATAGTCACTTAATAAATTCTTATTGACAGATTGATAATAAATAGTGATTCCACTGAGTCATTCCTTAATTAGGTGGGCACTCCTTTTACTGATGTAGACTTCAACCTCTCTATACCTTGTCCTATGTGATCTTTTCCATGCTTTTCCATAAATTCACCATAGAGTATCTATGTGCAATGTACCGAAGGCCATTTTCATGGTCATTGAAAAACTGGTGAGTGTGCAGCGTATCATATGACTTTACAAAATCCCCCAAACACTTTGCACTTCCATTTTAACATTCATAACAGTAAAATATAGATTCTCTGAATCTTAAAATTAGAAAGGACCTTGGATATGATCTAATTTTACATTAGATAAAAATGAATCCTAGAGGGGGAAGTGGCTGGTTTGACTAATATCATGAAACTAACTGATTGTGATGATAAGCCAAAACTAGAACACAGGTATCATGATTTCTAAGCCAATATCCTTTTAAATCTTAGACAAAATTATTATAGTTTTTAATTTTCTTACATATAAATAGTTTATTTTGAGATAATTAAAATATGATATAGAGGGTTCCTTAATATAGGTACAAAAAGTCACTATTAATATTAATAAAATTTCTTCTGATTCTGTTTTGATTTTTCCTGGAACCTCATATAGTATTAGTGTCACTACTTGGTAAGGAGGGAGGCCAGCACATGGGTACTTGAAAATGATGTTGTATTGAGTGTGAATATGGTTTTAAGGATAATGCAACCAAATAAGGAATTTTCACATATAGAAATGTTGTAAATCATATGAGAATGCTGTTTTCTCAAGAAGTTAAAAAATTTCTTTAAACATGAGCAAATTTTAATTCAAGGAAGACACTATCATTGTCACTATACCAACACAACAGCCAAACATTTGGATGAGGGGAAAATTTTTTTTTCTATCAGTTAGATGTTTTGAGATTTTTCAGATATTTAGTATTGTGTTGGCTTAAAATGTAAATAACTACCAAGATTTTTCACTTTTCATTAATATTTTGGAAGCTGTCACAAAGGTTGTGATATTGTTTTGTTGGGGGAGGTGCATTTTAACACAGGCAAGAAATAAGTTTCAAGATAATTAGTTAAGAAATAAGGTAGGAGTTCCCATATTTGGTTGATTCTAACAAGTCAGAAAACAATATAACCAAAAGTGATTAAAGGAAAAGAAGAAATGGTTAATCAACTAGAGTCTGATTTGATCCTCAAATTTCTGGAAATCATTCACAATCCATGGACTCACTCACTGTCTAACTCCCAATAGAACCTAGAGATTTTTCCTTAGCAGGTAGAAGGTTAGTGAGTACCCTTAATAGTTTATTTTCTAATACCACAACCAGAATATATTTTTAAAAACTGAATATTATTTTTCACGTATATGTATTCCCAGGCCCAAACATGTCCCTACTCATTTTTCACTCTCCTGAAAACCCAGAGAACCAATTCAGTACCATGTACCCCATAAATTAACATAGAGAAGTTGTTGTCACAGGAAAATCATTATTCTCATCATATCTCTTCCATAATATATGCACAGAGGCCAAAGGAATATGCTGGGATTCTGTTGTTCACCTCAAGGACTTTTTATCAGCTCTTTGCCTCCTCATGTTTATGAAACACTATTTCTTTGTTCAGAGAACAAGGTGAAGTGGTAGTTGAATAACCTTGACCTTTTTTTTTTCCTATTGGCAAGCAGAAATTATTCCTCAAAGAAACTAAATTTCCATACTTAAAAAAACTGGTTGTCTGAACTAAGATGCTTTTATCCCATGCTAGTCACATGTATATGCATTGGAACATATCCAACAAATTGATGATGTGATGCTCCTATCAATGATATTACTCCTCCCACAGGGGAGATAGTAATTCATAAATCTCACCATAGTGCAATATTTAGAAGTGATTTATTGATATGTCAATCACAACATTGTGATAGCCAATAAACAGTAAGCAAGTTAATTGAAATCTCAGTGGGATTTATAGGAGTTAATTTTACTGGCTACAGGCGAATTTAAATGGTGATGGTTAAGGCTGTGGTCAATGAGAACAGTTGATTAGTGTATGCAATTAATGAGGCTGAGGCCATAAATAAGATCTCCACAATGACCAACTAGTTACTGTATTCTGAGAATACACTCCTTGCTTTGATAAGCGTTCACTAGCTGGATAGCTCAATGCAAAATCATCAATTCAAGTTAGAGAAAAACTACAAGGACAGGGTGCCATGAGTAGTATTTTGTATATTAAACACAGTCTATTTTTTTGTTGTTGTTGAAAACTCCATACAACCTCAACCTTTAGCAGCATAATGAACCATCAAAGGAACCTTAAGTCGCACTTAGATATCTTCATCCTACAGTGTTCACATATCGCATTTAAAAAAAAAAAAGGGAATTTCACCAGAGAATATTGGCAGCATTCTGAAACTTGTGGTGCTGAACTTCCCTGGCTTATTATGGCTAAATGATGTAGAAGAAAACTATTTTAAGTTTCATGCTTTGATTGGTACATGTTAACGCTCCAGTGTTCAAGCAACACTTTTTAGCATTTGACAGTGTTATGATTTGGTGTCAGGACTGTGGCAGAGAGAAAAAGAGTGCATCACAGTGACATATATCATTGTTCTCATTATTAACGGATAACATGCTCATATTTCAGTAAGCTGACATAACTTGTCACATTTAGTAGCCGTTGCTATGCATGAGTACGGTCCAAGCAGACACAATGAAAGATCACAGAATCCTATGTCATGTTGTAAAGTTCGGAAAGAAAACATGGGCAATCTCAGTAAGCTGAAGTCTTTAAATGAGAAATATATTGTTAAAGTCTTTAATTAGCATGTATGGCAATATATGTTCTCATTAATACATAATGGGATCATAAAGCAATGTAGCATTGTCTTCTGTAGTTGGTGGAAATCAATCTTATTGCTCTGTCACACACGCACACACACACACACATACACACACACACACACACACACACACACACACACACACACACACACACACATATATAAAGATTCAATGACCTCTGAATGGCCAAATAGCTTCCCCCCAAGTCTTTCTTGATCTATCTGCTGTATTTGAATTCTAGATTTTCTCTCCTCTCTGTGTTTTAAAGATACCACTGTCTCTTGGTTCTCCTCCTATTTTTCCAATCCCTCCTTCTCAGTCTTCTTATCATCTCTACCATATTCACTACATTTAGGTGTTTCCCAAGTTTCTGTTCTAAGCTCTCTTCTCTTTATATATACATTCTCTTCTATAGATGATCTCATCAGTTCCCATGGGTTTAATTGATATCCTAGTGAATACTACTCATATATACATCCAGATTTGTGTATGTATGTGTGTAAATACACCTGGTAATATGTACACACATGTATGCAAATGAATGTATACATACACACATATAAACATCAGGATGTGTATCTCTATCTCTGTCTCTATGTGTCTATGCATACACACATGTGTGTATATACACAAATAGATATTACATGCACACACAACAGACATAATATACATACCTGTGTGTGTATATATTATGCATACGTGCATTTGTATACATATGTATACATGTAATGTCTGCAGCTTCATTCTCTATCTTGAGTTTTAATCTCAAAACACCAATTACCTGTTGGACATTCCAAATACAATGTCCTGGAACCATCTCAAACTAATCATGTCCTTATAGAACTTATAGAAATTGATAATGAATGTCTTTTATTCCTACCATCTAAGGTTTGATTTACTCAATAGATTCTTTCTATTTTGTCTTATTATGTGTATTGGAAAATGTCCTGCCTCGTGAGTTTGGTTTTTTTTTAATATTAAAACAGAAAACATTTTATCCTAGACATTTTTTTGGAAAAATATTCAAATATCAATTTCTTGATTACTTGTTGAGAGGAGTTTAGAACAGATCACAAAATAGTAGATGCTGAACCTTCCCAGTTTTTTTTTAATTTAAAATTCAATTAAATAACAAAAGCATCCAAAAAAAGAAAGATACACATTTGTTTTACAATACATGGTTTTTCAAGAATTATTCTAAATTAGAGGGTTTGCTGCTAGCTACTTTGGTTTGATTTCTTTGTAAAATATGAGAGAAATAGACACCCTTTTTAATATTTGATTGAGGATTTAAAAAATAGAACCATCTTCCTATCTTGGCTTCCATGATATTAAGTTAGTTTTCCTCCTGTTGCTCCTAATTTCTCCTTCTCTGCTTCTTTTGTTGATTCTGCTTCCTCCTTCTATTCTCTAAGTGTTATCAGTTTCTGAGGTTCAATTTTTGGCCTTCTAACCTTTTCTCTAAATACTCTTCACTTTGAGATATGCATCTATTCTTACAGGTCATCAGCTCTGAAAGATATATTCATTTTTTATTTCTTCACATAAGGATTTAATTTCTCTTTTGAACCATTCTGAAATTTCTCATTTTTATTCCATGCTCTTTTGTTATCCTATATTATTTTCTGATTTGCTTTTCTTTATCCTGAACTATTTAGTAAAAGATCTGGATATTCTTTGTGGATTTGGTACTCATGTTTCCTCACAGTTTTAGGATCTTTTTTTTTTACTTCTCTGATTGCGCTCTGCACTTTTATTGAGTTTTCTTTTTTCTTCAAGTACTGAGTGTTTCATTCTTTTATTCCTTATTCTTTATATTCTGTTGTCATTTATGTTGTCTCCTCCCCTTCACTAGGGGCTATACCTCCTCATATCCAGTTTGTCACTAAAACCTGTCATTTTTTCCCCTTTTAAAAGATTCTCAGATCTATGCCTCATTATTCATTCAGACTGACTAATGTTAAATAATAATCCTTTCATGTCTAGCCTGAGAAAATAGCATCCCAGCTGACTACTCTGTTTCTACGCTCTCTTCCCTCTAATTTGACCTGTACATTGTCACTTCACTATTTTTTTCCTAAAACCACCTTCCACTGAATGACTTCCACAGTCAACAAGTTTCAACAACTCCCTATTGTCTCAATCTTGAAAGTTTACTCAGTTCTCTTATCTCTGAGACAAGTGAAGTGCTTGAAAATTTATCCTAGTGAGTCACCTAAAGGTTCATTTTCCAGCTCCATGTCCATCCTTGTTTTTTTCCCAAGTCCCCTTATGGTTTATACACTTTAACTTGTGCTAGGGGTTATTATTTATCTTACTCTGTATAAAACTATCTCCTTTACTTCTCTTCATTCCCTCCCTTTTTCCTATGGTTTATACACTTTAACTTGTGCTAGGGGTTATTATTTATCTTACTCTGTATAAAACTATCTCCTTTACTTCTCTTCATTCCCTCCCTTTTTCCATCTCCTTGCCTTATATTGCACTTTCTTCTCTTCCCTCCCTTTCCCTTCCCTTCTCTTCCTAAGAAATTTCTAGTTACCCTTGACCTTATGACCACAGTTGATATCATTATTCTACTTTGTCCACACATCAATTTTGTTAAAACAATCAGAATAATATATCAACTGAGGAGGAAAAACTTATAGAGTGTTAACTAAGTCCAGGCACTGTGCTAAGCACTTTACAAATATTATCTGTTTTTACTTTCACAACAGCTCTGTGAGGTAGGTGCTGTTATCTCCATTTTACAGTTGAGGAAACTGAGACTAATAGAGGTTCAATGCTTTGCTAGGGTCATATACCTAGTTGGTGTCTGAGGCTGAATTTGAACTCATCTGCCTGTTTCAAGGTCTAGGACTTGATCCATGGAGACACATAGCTGTTTGGTTTGCATAGGTGAATGAAAGGATTTATTATATTGCCCCCATGCAGTAATTTTTCTTTATTTTCTGTAATTTCTCGTGTTTTTCGGGCAGTGACAAATCACCAAAAGCACTTTCTTAGCCAAATCCTAGAGTTCTTTCCAAAGTCAATGAATCAGGTGATTTCTTCAGACCCTAAGCTTTGGGAGTTGCTCACTGGAGCAATAGGAAAGGAGTAGTAGATTTGAGAATACTTTAAAGTGCTACTTAAATATCAGATATCATCCTTTAAGCTCTACGAGGGTAGAGGCTTAATCTTATTTGCATATTGTATTTTACCCAGTGCCTAGCACAGTGATTTGAATGTAGTTGGCACTTAAACTTCTGTTCCAGAATGTGTTGAAATAACTCTACTAACTGGTACTTAAAAAGAACTCCCTAAACTCGAGTTGCATTCAGGTTTTATTTATAAACACAGAGGCTTCCTAGAGCAGCAAAATTACTATTGTTTCAATATACAGAATGTGGTTGTTTATTGTCTAACACAATACAAAATGGACATGACATACAGAGCCCATTTTTAGCAATCTTCTTTATTTCAGGCTTAGAACTACTTAAAAAAAATATTTCCCTTTAGGTACCAAATTGTGTACTGACAGCAAAGCCCTCTGTAATACAAACACTCTCAGGTTAAAATTGGTATAAACTACAATAGCAAGATATTGTTATACAGTTATCCCCAAAATTTAATGTCAGAAGAAAACACTGGAATTTTACCTGCTAAAAACATAAATTATTTGTTTGTATTCTTTGAAGGTACATTGTTGATCAGCTTTTTTTTAAAGCATTTGTAAACCTAGCTAATTAATGGGTTGTCAATAATTTCCAATGTCTCTCCAACATTTATTTCAAATATACTTTACTTTCTTCCTTTAAAATGTATAAGGCAAGGGCAGCTAGGTGGCTCAGCAGATAGAGCACTGGCCCTGGATTCAGGAGGACTTGAGTTCAAAAGATGCCTCAGACACATAACACTTACTAGCTGTGTGACCCTGGGCAAGTCACTTAACCCCATTGGCTGGCCAAAAAACAAACAAACAAACAAACAAACAAACAAACAAACAAAAAACAACCACAACAAAACAGAATGTATAAGGCAAAGACAGAAAAGAAAGAAAAATAGAAAACAAAGTAAAAGAAAATTAGAGATTGGAAGAAAGAGAAAGAAATAAAAAAACTTAAAAGTAAAATGAGAGGAAGAAAAGAGGAGAGGAAGAAAGGAAGAATGAAAAAGAGAAGAAAGAAGGAAGGGAAGAAGGAGGAAAGAAAGGGGGAAAAGGAGGGGAAAGAGGGAGGGAAAGAAGGAAGGAAGGAAGGTTTTCCTTCACCCATAGAAAAAAACACCATTCGTAGTCCACAAAATTCATGAATTCTGAACTGCATTTCTTCAAAAGACCACATTTTATTTTTCTTCTTCTTTTTTAATATAGGGCCAGTGGTGTTATGTACAGTGTTCTGGAAAAGGATAAGGAGACTCAATTGACAACCCCTTTTCCTAGGCAACATCTCTCAGAATTTTTTTTATTAAGTCACCGATAAAGCATTATGCTGACTGAATCTCACTGAAAAAGAGGTGGTAACTTGCCACCAATTTGGTATACAGAATGATATGTATGTACTTTGGATTTTTAAAAGCTTGATAGGAAAAAAAATCTCAATACAAAATGTACATCTATGAAAAAGACTTCAATAAATTTGTAATATGATTTTTAATGACAATCTTTAATATAAAAACAGAAACAAATTCCTGAGAACAGGACAAAATTGGAAGGGGAGGAGGAAGGAAACAAAAGACAAAAACATTCAACTGATAATGAAACACCTTCATATTTCCTGTATCTGAGACTTTGTTCAAGCTCTTCTTCTTGGAAAACCTTTCTCCAATTTCTGCCTACCCCCTTCCAGTTTATGCTTCAAGATCTAGCTTAATTATCACTACCTTTTTCTAGCCTTTCTAGATCTCTCAATGAAACATAAACTCTTCTTTCTCTGAGCTCCTGTAACATATTATTTTTTACCTTTCTTATGGGTCTTACTACTTTCTGCTCTGTCACATAGCTCACATCATATAGCCTCAAGCCATATATATCATGCCTTGTTCATAGCAGGTACTCAATTTTTTTTTAGTTAATTATTTCAATATATTGTATCATAAGCCACTCCTTTTTCCCCCAGTAGAGAAATGAATGAATGCTGGTTGCCAATTCTAAATGCCCATTTGCAATTCTTTGCAAGCTATCCCAACAGCCCCAATGAAATGCTGGGATGTAAGCATGCCTTTTTATAAAACAACAAATTGTCAGTCAAGTTTAACTTTTTAACCTGTACCATTTATTGCTCAGAAGTCTGATAACAGCATATAAGCCTGACAAGCAAAACAAGATTGAAAGCATGATATTGTAAAAATGGAATTTTCTAGGGGTTCATAAGTATGTATTTGATTGCCTATTCTATGAATGATTTAGCACGAAAGTTAATACAATTCTGAGGTTTTCCCTTACACACAGGAAAAAAAACAATTATAGCCCACAAAATTCATGAATTTCTTCAAAAGAACAAATTTCCTCTTTTTATTTTTTAATATTGGGCCAGTGGTGTTATGAACACTGTTCTGGAAAAGAATAAGGAAACTCAATTGACAACCCTTTTCCCAGGCAGCAACTCTCAGAAGTTTTCAGTAAGTCATTGATAAAGCATTCTGTTTACTGAATCTCACTGAAAAAGAAGTGGTGACTTGCCACTAATTTGGTATATAGAATGGTATATACTTTGGATTTTCAAGGGCTTTATAGAAAAAAAAATCTCAAAACATACATCTGTCAAAATGACTTTTATAAATTTGTAATGTGGTTTTTAATGACAGCTTTTAATATAAAAATAGAAACAAATTCCAGAGGACAGGATAAAATTAGGTGAGAAATATTCAGCTTTCCTATGGCCCCATTACCCTGAATTCCTTGAGATTGCACTGAACTCTTGAGAGCAGGGATTGTTTAATTTTTTAGTTTTCTTTGAATTCTTAGTGCTTGGTGCCTGGAACATATTAGGCACTTTTAAAATGCTAGTTGAGTGACTGAATGACAGACTGATTTGAAGTCATAAGGCCAGCAGGAAAGAATGGAAAGGTTATAGGGAAGACAAAAACAAAGTCAGTGAAGGAGCCCAAAATGGAGAAAGAGAAGAGAAAATGATGGGAGATGAATGATGACTGAATGATCATTCTTCATCAATTCATTTCAATTCAACAAGGAATGTACAACTACTATGGCACAGAATAGGTTTTAATAAAAGTTTATTGATTGACTGTCCAAGGTGCTGGAGATACAAAGACAGAAATAAGACAATCCTTTCAAATACAGCAATTTACTAGATAAAGAGGAAGAGCAGAAATTGGTCATGGTCATAAGTCACTACCAAATTGAACAATGCATCATCTGTCCAGGTTTGAAAAAAAATGGGAGGGGAGGTACAAGGAGGTAAGGAAAAGGAGGAAAGGAGGAAAGAGTAAGAGGAGAGGGAGGAGGGGGCAGAAGAGGCAGAGGATGTAGTTCTATTAACAGAAAGCCACCTTCTTCAATCCAGTTACATGCCATACTCCTGTTTTTTTCTTTTCCTGAGTCCCATAAGTTTGGCCAGAGCTAGAGGTGGAAAGGTGGGGTGGAAATAGGATGTGACATTATTTTTCCTTTCTTCTTAAATAGCCAGAATATAAGAAAATCAACTGATAATGGTGGTGCCAGGAAATAGGCTCCCCTGTGTCACTACACAGCAATACCAAGGCAGAGTTACATCTTACATTTTAAAAGAGCACAGCTTGGCTGTGGGTGCTTGACCATCTACATAATATAGGAGCAAATGGCAAGATGTGCTGAGTAATTGGTTTCAAGAACTCATATTCATGTGAGTTCAGAGCACATTTCTGCCCTGAAGCACTCTTATCCTAAGTGTCATCTCATAGTGCAGAGAGTATTCTATAGCATTGAGCAGTGCTGTTTAAAACTATAATTTCAGTGGCCCAAGTGGTCCAATTGAAGAAGATAAAATATGTTAAGGACTTTCCTGACTCTATCTCCCACAAACATACACACACAAATTAGCTCCCCAAACCCTTTTTTAACTCCACTCATAGGAATCATTTGACAACTCTGCTCCCTGAATTATCCATAGGAAATGATTGCCTTCCTCATCAGGTGCCTCAGATAAATGATGTCTTTAGCTCCCAGTTAAACTTATGGGGCTCCTCAGCTAACCTCCCTGACCTGTCATGACATTTTTCTAAAGACACTTTCTTTAAACCTTCAAAAGCCAATGATTATATCCTAGATGTAGGCATGACAGAAATCTATAATGGCTACACTCTCTTTGAAGGCAAATATATGGAAGCTTTACAGATGTAGGAAAAGTCATACATAGTCAGCTTCATACACTAAGCCATCTTTAGAAGAGGAGTGCCATAGCTTAAAAATCGACAGAATATGAATGAGAGATCTTCTCTTTTAAGGGGGAAAAACAGCCTCCTGAGATGACAAAGCTGACCTTGGCCATAAATCCTATAAACATGTAAATCATTGTAGAATATGCACATAGAAATGTTTGTTTTTTTTAAATGTTCTATGCTTAGTACTTTTTAACTTCACTCACAGAGGTAACCACTTCATACTAGTCATGCACCTTGAAAGCATCGATTGATGAAAGAAATAAATGCAGTAAAGTAAAATCTGCTTAAAACAAATTAGGATTTAACGAAATTTCATCTCTGAAAGAAAAAGCATTTTTAAACCACTTCCAGTTTTGTTTTTATTGCTTTAGGGAAGGTAGAAATATCTTCTTTCCCTAAATAAGAATGGCAATACAAATAGCTATATTTTTTCCCCACTGAAATGCTTTTGCAGAGAATGATAATGTGCTTTATTTTCCCTTTTAAACTAAGCTAGTGTTAACCTCTTCCACACTGCTGAGCCATTCTGCATTATCTATACGAGACTTGCTGGATAAAAGCTTGATACTGAAGAACTTAACCTGTGAAATCAAACTCTCACTCTATTCTCTTCTCCCCTGCTACAAAAAAAAGTATATTCTCATTGGCAGTAACCAAGGGACAAGTTAAACCCCATTTTAAACTAATACCCCAAATGCTTCCTATTTCAACTATCACACATGTCCAATTGTCTGCTTTTTATAAAGGAAAAGCACAACACTGAGAGGCAACACTGTGACCAAAACTTAACAAGGTTAGATCATTTTGAAGTTATCTGACAGCTACTATATAATTTACACACACACACACACACACACACACACACACACACACACACACATATATATACATATGTATATAGATGTTATGTATATGTATGTATGTGTGTATATGTATGTATACACATTACAGAAACTCTTCTGGATTACATTATGTGAATGATTTTCCACTAGAAGAAAGACTGGCCACAATCATGTCAACAAATTTTCAACATGCCTTTCTTTTCTCTTTCTGTTCTTTTCTGTTCTTTTCTTTTTTTTCTGTTACTTTGTGACAGGCAATAGTATGATGGCATTATAAGGTAAAGGTAATTTTCTATCATTTGTTACAGTTGTGTCTTTTCAAGGTCAAAGCACATCTGTATAATAATATATATTATACAATAATATATGACTACAATATCATATATAATATATGTTATAGAATATTATATCATACTATTATGCATATGCTATATTGTCATATAATATATTATAATACAACAATATAAAATATGGTATAATTTACAATAATAAGCAATTACCTCCCAGATAAAATAGAAACTCTTTTTTAAAAAAGATTCCTTTATAACCTGGACCCTTCTAGTCTTCTTACACTTATTCCTCTGCATTTACTCTGCAATCCAGAAATATGATGTACTTGTTCTCCACGGTTTGACTCTGGGACTCTTCACTGGCTGTCCCACATGACTGGAGAACTGTCTTCTTACCTCTGACTTCACTGAACTCCTTTAAGATTTAATTTAAATATTATCTTCTGTACTGGTCTCTCTCAGTGTTAGTACCTTCCTGAGATTACCTTATATTTACAATGTAGATACATTTTGCACGTACATAGTTATTTGTATGTTGTCTCCCCCATTAGAATGTGAGCTCCTTGAGGGCAGGGACCCTGTTCTTGTCTTTCTTTATATCTTCAGAATTTATTGGTGAATAACACAGGAATTAATATTTGTTATCTAAATGACTTGTGTATTTATGTCTATATACGAATATGTATACAGATGGACACATGTATGCATATAGACATATATAGATATTCATGAATACTAATGTATACAGATATGTTTGTACACATACATGTAATATCTACTCCATTGATGCCTATAACAGAGACAGGCTTTCCTTCCAAAAATGAATTATTAATTTATTTAAAACATATTTCTTGAGTATCTTCTTTAAAAAGCATTGACCTGGAGGCAAAGGAAATTCTAAAGAAAAAATTGGTCCTTGTACTCTAGTAGTTTGCAATGTAGTTGGAAGATAAGACCTATTATATCCAAATATATTGTGGAAGAGAATTTTAAGGTTGGCAGAGTAGTTTCCTTACAACAAGCAATAGAGGTGCATAATATAGGTATTAACATCCTCATTTTTTTTTCAGATGGGTAAATGAGATTGAGAAATTAAATAACTCACCTATCATTACAAAAGATTGTAAGAGGATTTGAGCCAAAGTATTCTGACTTCAATATCAGTGTCCTAACCATTACAGAACACTGCCTCTCAAGTAAAGCTAAAGCAAGATATTCCATTCAATACTTCATAATTTAGTGTATGCCCAAGATACTATGTTTGATACTGGGAAGTACAAAGATTATTTTTAAAGGAAAATTTCTTGTTCCCAGAGAGCTTATTTTCCTCTGAGTAATGCAAATATATAGTGAAAAAAGTTTAGTTGTTATAGGATCAAGAACTTTTTGATCTGGAAGGGACCTCAGAGATCAGGTAAGCTAACATGTTTAGGGGCATGGAAGAGAACTCAGTGCTCAAAATTATGTATCCAGTTAGTGGCCATGCAGCTTTTGTTTAAAGTCTCTACTCCCTTCTAAGGCAGACTGTCCACTCTTAGAAGGCTCTAACTATTAAAAAGCTTTTGCTTATATCAAATTTTACTTTGCCTCTTTACAACTCCAAATTCTGTACTTTGGGGCCAAACAAAACTAGTCTAATCCCTCTTTCTTGATTCTTGAAAACAACTGTCATGTTCCTACTAAGTCTCCTCTTTTCCAAGTTAACCATCCCCAACTCCTTCTCATGATTTTCATGTGGCGTGGACTTGAGGCCCTTGGCCATCCTTTTTACCCTCCCCTGGATGCTGTTAATCTTACAATTGTACTTACTAAACTTTGGTACCTAAAACTAAACACAGCACTTGAGATGGGCTCTGACCATCAGAATAGCATGGCAATCATACTATTCCTGGAAGGCATACCTCTTAATGAAGCCCAAGATGGCTTTGGTTTGGGGCTATCCTCTTACACTGTTGACTCATGTTGAACTATCATCTATTAAAAATTCCAAAGCCTTTTAAAAAAATTAAACCGCTACCATGTCTCCTCATTTTATATTGTAGGAAGTTGATTTTTTTGAACCAAAATGAAAGAATTTGCATTTATTCATATACATCTAATTTATTCATATTCATCTAATCAGATTCATCCCAGTGTTCCAACCTACTAAATTGTTTTGGATCCTGACTATCTAGTATCATGTCTACTGATATCTTACAGGAGGAAGAGATGATAACAAATCATATCTCCACATCTCTTTAATATATACAACCCTAGGAAGGAGCAAGTGTTGTTACTTCCCTAGTTGAAGTAAAAGTCACATACAACAGTTGTGTGGTAGTACGGAAAGCACCAACCCCACAGGCCACAGGTGACTCACAAAACTCCAGATTAAAATGGAGTTCCTATCTGATTTTAATGTGTGGATATATTAATAAAAAAGGAAATATAAAAACATGTGTGGTTTTCTAAGTCAGTAGGTAGCCCACATGAATCCTTATGTGTATTTTAGTAGTCCTCATTTCTATTTGAGTTTGATCCCACTCTTCTAGTGCAGACAAGCTCACACAGAGGAGGGCCTAAACTCAAATACATGATCTTATTACTTATTAATTAAGCATCTACTCTAGATGCAAAGTAGGTAGAAAGCAATCTGAGTACAGGTGCAAGTATCTCTACTTAAATGGCAGAGCCAAACACTAAAGTCAATTTCTCTGACTCCATATCCAGGGCCCAGTCCACTATGCCAGTGGGGTCAAACTCAAACAGAAATAAACTATACATAAAGATGTCTGCAGTCCATATAAAGAATTAGAAAACCATACAGGTTTATATATTTCTATTATTTTCATTATTATTATTACTATTATTAATACATTCACACATTAAAATCAGACAGGTACTCCATTTTAATCTGGTTTGAGATGCATTCAGGAGTGTTGAGTAACAATAGCTAGATATAGCTATGGTACAGTGGAAAGTATACTGAGTGGGGACTCAAAAGACCCAAATTGTAATCCTTTATCAATTAATAAGTTATCAGGATGAGTTATCAGTCAGTTGATAAGCATTTATAAGCACCTATTAAGTGTGCTAAGCACTGAGGAAACAAAGGGAAACAAGCAAACAACAAAACCCAAATAAACAAACAAAAAACAACTCAGTCCCTACTCACAAATCTAAAGGTCTAATGGGAAAGGCAGACTCTGTACAAGGCAGGTTGGTGGTATAGTGTATAGAGTTTTGACCTTGAAGCCAAGAAGATCTGGGTTCAGATCCTGCCTCAAACACTAACTATATGACCCTGGATAAGTCAATTTCTGTTTGCCTGAATTTCCCATCACTAGTCCAAACCCTTTGGGAGCTCCTTTGGAATTGCCTTCAGAGCCTGTTTGACAACCATAAGAGAAAACTAATGTCATTGGTTTTTCACTCCTAACCTATGATCCTGAATGACCCCATTGATTCTTGATCATTCACAAGTGCTTTGCTTTCAAAAGGGCAATGATTTGCTGCCATTTATTTAAAAGAATGTTATTTGAACTCTGAAGTCAATTTTTATCGTGACTTACATATGAATTTGTAATATAAATTAAAATGAATGTAATCTTTTCCTGAATACTTGGAGAATTTCTAAGCAATGCCCTAAGTAAGTCATTAAATATTCTACAATCCAAAATCCTTCCTCTCCCCTCAGATTTAGTCCATCTTTTTTTCTAGAGCACACCTGTCCCTCAAATGTCTTAGCAGCTTCAAGAATGAAGGTTCTGTGACTAAAGACCTGGACCTCTCCTGGATGTGAAGATCTGTAAATTATTCCTAAGGAAGAATATTCCAACTTAGTTGTTGACAAGATTAGGTACAAACCATGCATTTTTGTCTAGAGACAAGTGTTTTAAGAGAGATAAAGAGGGAGGGGTGTTCTACCCCAGGGTACTGATTATGTGACAAGTCTGCATGCTCAAGCAAGAAAATGTTTTATAGAAGAAAGCCAATTACATCAATAAAGGCTCACACAGTAATTTAAGAGACTTTTTACCTCCTCATAGCTACTGAAATTCTCTTACTGGAGATTTGGCATCCTAGTAGTTATCCCAAAATACATCTAAGACAATGACCTTATCAAATAAAGCCTATTGTCCCACTATCACCCCTGAATAAATTGTTTTATAAGTCACCTTTTGTGTAACAATTGTTAGATTTCATGCAGTTGTTAAGGGGTTCAATTTCCCAGGCTTAATTTTGATTTATAACTACTGAAATTAAACCCGGCATTTCTGTTGCTTAAAAGAGTAGCTTTGATTCTGTGTATGTAGTACAAAGGCTATTTGCCAACATATTGTGTCAGTAACATTTTAATTTGTGTAAAGAAAAACAAGAGAGGCAGCATAATACACCATAGTGCTATGAGCTCTGGATTTGAGGTTGGAAGACCTGAATATGAGTTCTGATTTTCCCTCTTATTAGTTGAGTGGTCTTGAATAAGTTACTTAATCTCTATCAGACTCATCACATTTAAAATAGGTATATAATATATACTTTATCTACCTACCTGAGTTATTATGAGGACCAAATAAGGTAAGACTTCAGAAAAAGTCAAAGGAAATACAATTTGCATGTTTATTTTTTAGTTTGGACCCATGATTTCACTGGTAAAGAGAACTCCCAGGTGAGGAATCTTGAACTCTCAATGCAGCTATTGTACTTGTTCTGTAACTTATAATCTTAGACAATTTCCTGGGACATTAAGAGGCTGATTCTCAACCCTAGCTTCGGGTCACTTCCACCAATTTGTGCAAGACTTAGGACTTGATCTTAGGTTTTACTGACTCCAAGACTTCCTCATTTTCTCCTCCAAGAGAGACTGCCTCTCCCTTTCCATACACATACATATATATCTATGTATCTACCTATCTACATCTCTATCTATCTATCTATCTATCTATCTATCTATCTATCTATCTATCTGTTTGTCTGTCTGTCTGTCTGTCTGTCTGTCTGTCTGTCTATCTATCTATCTTGGTATCCTGAAGTTCCTAGAGAAATACCAGGAGTGTTAGAAGCAAAGACAAAATGAGGAACTGGGAAAGTGGCTTAAGTACTAGGAATATAACATTTCATCAGCAATTTATCCTTTTCACTGGATCCAGATGGCTCAGGAAGAGAGATTGAGGCTGGTGACTTTGAACAGCCCTGTCTCACTTAAATCCAATTCACTTCTAAATCATGACATCACCTTCCCTTTGCCATGGTCTTCTTCAAGAATTAAGGACAAACAACAATTAACAATCTGTCAGTAGTAGTAACTGTTCCACTGGGGACCCAACTAGCCAGTTCCAGTTGAGCAACACAGTCCTTCCTTCCTTCCTTCCTTCCTTCCTTCCTTCCTTCCTTCCTTCCTTCCTTCCTTCCTTCCTTTCTTCTTTCCTTCCTTCCTTCCTTCCTTCCTTCCTTCCTTCCTTCCTTCCTTCCTTCCTTCCTTCCTTCCTTCCTTCCCTCCTCTCCCACTGTCCACATAGGGAATCATACCCTTACCTGAAGGTGCTTTATCTAAAGGAATATATATTTTGATAACTGACACCTTAACAAAGTATCTTGGAGTTTATGGGCTAGATTTCTTTTTTAAGGACCATGCCTTAAACCCAAATCATTCTGGCTATCATTGATTGGCCAACAATAGGTTCCAGCCCAACCCCGACTTGGTCACTGTTTATGTTCAGATGGCTCAGAGTGAATGTAAACAACAATTATTTTGGTTTTGGCCAGAAACCCAGAGAGTCTTCCCTTCCCAGATTTTTTTTTTTTACTTAAGTAAAAGAGGCCATTCTTTGCCTCATTTTTTATCTGCCCTTAATCATTGAATGGGTGTGGCCTCAGACCAACTAAGACCTGGGAGAGTTGTTGCTGTTTGTCCTTCCCTTCTTGAAAAGCACCATAACATCAGGAAGTGATGCCATGATTTGAAAGTGAATTGGATTTAAGTGAGAAAGGGCTGTGCAAAGTCAGCAGCCTCACTTTCTCCTCCAGAGGCATCTGGGTCCAATGGCAACAGATCAGGACATCTAGAGATGGCCCTGGATGTAGTGGTAGGCCTTAGTCTTTTTAAGTCAAGATTTTTCCAAGTTCTCAGTTTGTCTGAGGCAACATCCATTCAATTATTAAGACTGGGTAAGAAATGAGGCAAAGAATGGCCTCTTTTACTTAGTTTAAAAAAAAAATCAATCTGGGAGGAGAAGACTCTCAGGATTCCAGGCCAAAATATAACCAATTGCTATTCATACTTGCTTTGAGCCTTCCAGGCCCAAACAATGACCCAGTCAGTCAGAGTTGGGCTGGGACCTATTGTTGGCTAATCAATGACAGCCAGAGTGATTTGGGTTAAAGGCCTGTTCCTTAAGAAAGAAATCTTGCCAGTAAATCCCAAGATATGTTGAGACCTGTCAGCAATCCAAATTTACATTCCTTTGGGGAGAGCACTTGCAGGTAAGGGTATGAAACCCTATGCGGACAGAGGGGGGAGAAGGTGGGAAGGGTAGGGAAAGAAAAGAGAATGGGAAGGGAAAGGGGAAGGAGAAGAGAGAAGGAAAGTCCTCAATTTAAAAAGGGCAAGGTCTCCCACTCCATCCAGGGCCATCTGCTGTCATCTTGTTCTTTATCTCGCCAATGGACCTCGATGGCTTGGGAGGAAAGAGTGACACTGGTGAGTTTGTACAGCCCTGTCTCCCTTAAATCCAATTCACTTGCAAGTCATGACATCACCCTCCTGATGCCACAGTCTTTTTTGAGAATGAAGAACAAACAACAAAGTATGCTCAGAGCAGGCCCAATTATGAAGTAGTTCTAAGTTTCATGAAAGAGTCAGTACTGGGCTTCATTTCTGTGCCCTCTTTCCTCGGTGGACCTTCTATCTTAATTCTCTGGAAGCCCTTGCTTATCAAAACCTATTATCATACTATAGAGTAATTATATCATATCAATGATACCATTCTGTACAAGATACCTGAAATGACACTTAATGAGACTATTTCATTTGTAAGAGACTTTAGGAAGATCACTTTGATAGTTGTGTGGAAGATGGATTGGAGTAAGGAAAGTCTTGAGACAGGGAGAACAACTAGTAAGCTATTGACAAAGATAATCACGGCATCTGATAGGAGCAGAGGAGGTAGACAGTGATGAATACAAGGTAGGAAGTCACTGTCTCATATAAAGTACATCAGTAGACACCATAATGGTACAATGGAAAACAGGATAGATTTGAAATCAAAGAACCTGTGTTCAAATCCCAGGTCTTTTATTTACTAGAGACAAATCATTTAATCTCCTTTTGCCTCAGTTTCTTCCAATATAAAGTGAGGGGTTATATTAGATAACTTCTGAAGGGACCTTCCTGTTCTAAATCTATGACCCTATTAGGCACATTTCTGTTTCTGTTTTTGCTTATCCCATTCCCTAGAGCTTGGTCACCACCTCCTATAGAATGTAATCTTATCAATTATTCTTCCTGGCTTGATTCAAGCCTCACCTCCTTCATGAGGCCTTTTCTTTTCACTCTAGACTTAAGAGATCACTCCATTCTTTTGATCTCTTATACTGTTTAATGTTGGCATGAATCATTTGAAATTTACAGTTTACTTTCTTAAGTAGTTATTTTACTTTTAATACATAGATATCTTTTCAACTAGAAGATAACTTCTTGCAAACACCTCATACTTACTTGTATTCCTCATAGTTTATTTGTTTATTTGTTTGCTTGTTTATTTACTTATTTATTTATTTATTGCTTTTAGGCAATGGGGGTTAAGTGACTTGCCCAGGGTCACACAGCTAGTAAGTGTCAAGTGTTTGGAATGAGGCCGGATTTGAACTCAGGTCCTCCCGACTTCAGGGCCGGTGCTTTATCCACTACGCCACCTAGCTGCCCCAATTCCTCATACTTTTAAGAACAGGACTGTATATGTCAAAGCTGCAATATGAAACTTTCTTTTTAAACTTAGTTTCCAGTAAATTAACTACATTTTATGGTGAATAAAAGAAGCCAGAAGGAAGAGGAAAAACAAATCATGCTAAACTTTTAATAATGTCATAAGATTTCTACAAAATCAGTTCCATTTTGAAAGGTAACCAGCACCTGAAATCAGGCTGAGCTTCACATGATTTAGTTGTCAAAGTGATGAAGCATCTAATTTATAGGAAATCAGTATTAATTCAACTGAATTCTTTTGCCAGGCCAGTGAACAGAGATACTAGATGAATATTGTAGATGAAGAAAAAAATCACAAATAAGATTGCATTCTTGAAACAAATAATTCATATTTTTTCCTTTTGTTTTTTCCTTTTTTTTTTTTTGGTGAGGCATTTGGGGTTAAGTGTCTGAGGCTGGATTTGAACTCAGATCCTCCGACTCCAAGGCCAGAGCTCTATTCACTGCACCACCTAGCTGCCCCCACAATTCATATTTTTGTAAGATCAAATGTAAAGGGTATAAAACAGAATGGAAAAGATCAACCATCATCGAGGTATTTTAAATTTAAATAATCAGTTCACCTACGCCAATTAAACCAAAGATTTTTATGACTGCCACATTAGTAATAATAAATCAATATGAAAAAAATATTTCTTTGAAACCTTTACCCAGTAAATTAACAAAGCTCTAATGGGAGAAATCAAGATTCTCTCTCTCTCTCTGTATACACAAACACACACACACACACACACACGTGCGCGCAGATATATACATACATACACATATATACATACATGCAAATACATGTATGCTTTATATAACACACATATATGTATATATATTGCATGTGTATGTGTGTATTCACATCTGTATTTAAAGATATGTTTTTTTTTTCTTTGAAAGGAAAACTAAGATGGGGAAAAGTATGATCAAGTCAAAATAGTATTAGGCCTCCTTGCTCTTGCTATGTCCCTAGATGTCCTTTGAAAAGATTCTTTTCTCAACTAAGGGGGAGGGACAAAATGCAAACCCAAAAACAAAATAAAATTTATTTTTTTAAAAAAGGGAAAAATCGATTCCCTTACTTTGCCCAACACATTCAAATGGAAAGGATAGACTGAACAAGATATAGTCATAGCTGAGTGCCTTGGTCTTAGAACTAAATAAGAGAATAATAAAGAAATTGTTAAATCATGGAACAAGTACTCCATCCCACTCAAAGAATGTAGTATTTGTGGTCCTTAGTGGAAAGAAAGTCAGAATGGCAGAGAGAATAAAGAGCTGGCCTTAGTGTCCTGAAGACCCAGATTCAAGTCTTGCCACTGACACATTGCCTTTTATAACCTTAAGCAAGTGACTTAACTTCTCTCTGGCAACCAGTCAACTCACACTGTAAATTGCAGAGCAGGTGCTCATCTGCATCTGCAAGGCAATTTCCTAACTGGGTGGTCCCTAGACCAGTAAAATCACAGGGGAAAAGCAGCATTTCCCACCATAGTGAATAATACTTTCAACTCATACATCCCTTGTCACATAATTTTAGATGCTGATTACATGCTGCCTTCTCATTAGCACAATGGAAAATAACACAAGCTATTGAGTCAAAGGATCTGTGTTTGATTCCCACTTTTGATGTTTACTATATTTAAGTCTTTTGAAAAAAACACAACCTCTTGACACCTCTGCTTCTTCATTTGTAAAACCAAGAGCTTAGACTAGATGGTCATGGAGGTCCCTTCCAACTCTCGATCTAAGACTGTATTATATTTCTTATATTTCTTTTATGACTCCCAGAAGTCCTAGAGCAGTGCTGGGCCCCAAATAGGATAATAATGCTTTCTGATTTGACCTGAGTTCTTGTTCATACAGCATAACTTTAGAAGGGGTTTATGCATTAAATGGAATCTATAACATCTACTCTGTGGACTAGGAGTTCTTAACCTTCTTTTGTATTATGTACTCCATTAGCAGTTTGGTCCAACCTATTGACCCCTTCTCAGGGTAATGCTTTTAAATGCATAAAATAAATTATATAGCATTATAAAGGAAATCAATTATGTTGAAATAGTTATCCAAATATTATTTTTAAAGACAATTTCAAAGACCCTAGTTTGAGAACTAGTAGACCATTCTAAAAGAAAAATAGCAAAGGAACAAAAAAAAATTAGTTTAACAGACTAAGCAAAACACATCAGAAAATGTGTACTGTAACAAATGACTTGAATAGTTCAATTCTTTACTTCTAACACCAAAGAGCCATACAGTGGATTTTCCTAAGATATACAAAGGAAATGCTTAGAAATCTGCCTATGCCCATGAAATAGATTCAGGGCTCCTAGTGTACATTGAGGCTACTCTAGGTTCCAATTCTCAGGTTAAAAAATCAGACTGGTAAAAAAAAAGTTTTCTCTTATTCCCTTTCTTTTTCTTGTTTTTCCTCTAAAACCCATAAATAGTACAATAATATAATTATATGGTGTGTTCTTTTCTTATATAAGCTAACTTCTATCTGGAGAACTCACTAAGAAATAAGAATTTAAAAAAAAGAACTAGGGTCAGCATGTTTCCTTCTTTATTTGGACAGTCTCCCTATGGCAGCACATAATATCAAGGATTCATATTTGCTTACTGTCTGTTCTATAATTGCTCCCCAATGTTAAAAGCAAATACATGCAAATGTTTTCCAGATCCCTGAGTTATCTCTGACTGGTTGTCCCTGTCAAAATGGCTTTCTTTGTTTCTACCAATTTCTTCCTGTAAGGAAGCACGAAAAACAGCTAAATCTCAAAAGGGGGATGGGGAGGCGGCAACAACCTGGCGGGTGACATTTTCAAATGCTTTCCTAAAGCCTGCTACTAAGGTGAAGATTGTTTATTTCATTTAATTGTAAATAAGGTGGATTTTCTTGCAAAACAAGGCAATGATCACAGCTAAGTCTTTGCCAAGGACAAATAATTTTAAGAAGGTCTGTCACTGAGTACAGATGACTGTGCAGAAGAAAAATCGTACTTCTTTTTTAAAAAAATAAGCAGAAACAAAGATTCACCTGTCAAAAAAACACAAGAAATGTTTAATAGAGTTAGGTAACTGTTTTCTGCTGGCTGCAGTGATGCAGAGATATGAAGTGACTTAAGGGACACATACTTCTCCAAATAACCAGATGGAAATTGACTGAAAGGAACAGATTTATTTGAAAAGTTTCATTTTAGGAAGACAAAAAGAGAGTCAACATTATCTTCCAAGGGCTTGTCTGTATGTTATAATAATCATAGCCCCCATTTTTATACTATTTTATTGATTTTACAAAGCATTCTCCAAATATCAGTAATCATTTTCAGTTTGCAGATGGGGAAACTGATACTGAGAGCTCAAATGATTTGCCTATAATTGAATTTCTAGCCATCTCTTCAATATGCTGCTTAAACACTAGTCATCAATATCATGTCTCTACTACCACAACCTTGGACATCATCCATGGGACTCTGGCTCTTGTAGGTGAGCTTTTATTTTTATCTAGTTCAGAAGCAGGCCTTCATGACACTTCCAGGCCATCTCCACATTATAACACAATACACAAGTACCTCTCCTATTTTCCAGCTCCCCTTAATGTCTTCCACCATTATAATATAAGCTCCTTGGGGATGGTAACTGCCATGCTTGCTTGGCATCCTTGGCATATAGCATAGTGCCTCACACATAATAAGCACTTAATCAATATGTATACATATGTGGATATGTATATGTATGTGCTATCTATCTGTCAGTATAGAGTTAATAAACATCAAACCTGAGAAATTAACCTGTCTCTTGACTCTAACATTGATCATTCCTTTTACTATGTCTTTGTTGTTGTTCAGCACTTTCTGTTGTATATGATTCTTTGTGACCCCATTTGGAGTTTTCTTGGCAAAAATACTTAAATGGTTTGCCATTTCCTTCTCCAGGTCATTTTACTGATGAGGAAACTTGGGCATATAGGGTGAAATCACTTGCCCAGGATCACATAGCTAGTAAGTGTTTGAGGCCAGATTTGAACTCAGGAAAATGAGTCTTCCTAACTCTAGGCCCAGCACTCAATCTGCTATGCCACCGAGGTGCCCTTTTACTATCTCACCTCTTGCCATATTCAAAAATACAAATATTTGCAGGTAAGTAGTGGAATTAATGAATAGACAAATGTCTACAGAATCACTTAGTATCATGAGTCAATATTTTTTTAAAAAGAGACTTACAGAAATGCAAATAACCCTGATAGCTCTAACCAATTTTAAGTAATATTAAACAAAACAAGGAATTCCTTCGAAGTTACTTGTGAGAGATAGGACCTTTTAGAACTTTGCTTTAATGATTCCCTAGACTTAGGGATCACTTCACCTCTCCAGGCTTCAGTTTCATGGATGGAAGGAACTACAGAGGCCTTGTAATCTGACTCCATCCATTTATAGCTGAGGAAAAAGGAGAACAAGGTATTAAGAATTTGCTCAAGGTAATGCGGGTAGTAAGTTTCAGAGGCAGGTTTGAACCCATGTCTTCTGTTTGCAGTCAGAGCTCTTTCCAGTGCACTATTTTTCCAGTGCATTGCCATATGCAGAAGGAAAGAGTATTGACATATATCTGTGATGAATGAAAATGTCAAGAGACAGAGCTTCTGGGTAATTAATAATCAATTTATTAATTAGGTTAGCTGGCAATCAATAAATTGATAATCTGGTTTCTCTTGGTAACCAAAGATGCCAAGGGAAATCCTGAAATACCTTAAATCTCTTCTGAGAAAGAACTCCCCTGACAAGTGAAAATCAACCCTGCTCGGTGGACATTTAATGAGGAGGTGAGCTAAAAATCTTCAGCTCCTCCTGCTGATGAGGATGGGAGCTAGACCCCAAAAAGGAAAAACCCTGGACTTTCCCACACGGCCTAATCTCTGGAGTTCCCCTGAGGCTATGATCCCATCAACTGGCCTTTCATTGTGGCTACACCCAATCTCTGTAACCCCTAACCTAGCCTGGCCCTCCATTGTTTTACCTCCCTGCCATTTCCCATCCTTAATCCTATTGGCTCCATTCTCCCTTGGAGTTCTATTAACTCAGACTACTTGGCCACTCCTAGATCCCTCCCATAGTCTTTCTGTATATAAGGTCCATCTTGTCAAATCTTATAACCTAGGCACTGCTCTGAGTTTTACAATTTAGTCAATAGCTAACAGATGCTCAGATTACTTAAGAGTCTGGCTAATATGGCACATCTTTAATAAACCTTGTCTTTGGCTGAAAGAAGGCTTGGGTCAAATTCTTTCCAGCAAGACCTTCATGTCGTGATTTTGGGGTCCCAGCACCCTTACCTCTAGACCTCATCTGGGAAAATTAATAAAATAAAATATGTAGGATAACAAAGGAAATCAATGATATTGAAATATGATTATGAAAATACTTTAAAATTTCACAGATCCCAGATTAGGAACCACTGCACTAATTGATCCCAACAAATTCAATTTAATAAGCATTTTTCTTTCTCTTAACTCTTTGGGTCTTTACTCATAAGTTTTTAACCTTGAATTGTTCCAGTCCTAATCTTCCAGGATTCCAAAATAGAGTCATAAAGCAACATGAATATGCCACAAATGGAATTCCCATTCCTCTCCAAGAAGAGTTCTCAACCATGAGCCATTGATAATCATTAGCCTAAGCAGTATCTGAGAATGTAACAAAGCCATAATGGCTTGGTCTTGATGGGACTGTGAATAATCTCCAAAGTCCAAAAGAGAATCTTCTTTACTTAATGCAACAATTTATCATTTTCTTTCCAGTTCTGAGATACACCAGTTTTACAATAGCTGTCTCATCTGTTTAAGAATTATCTTCATCTATAGTTTTGTTACATTGTCAGCTCACAAGTCTTTTAAATGTAGTATGTATTCGAGATTCTATGTTGAAATGTCACATGCATGGAAATGTACACACATGTCATCATACATGGGTGCACATGCACATGCATACTCACATATGACCTGAAAATGCAATGGGTTATAGTGGGAAGAGTCCTCAATCTGGAGTCAGAGGACCTTGGTTCAAATATCCCAATGATAGTGGTTTCCTATTGCTTCTGAGATCTAACATAAAAATTCCATGTTTGGTTTCTAAAGCCCTTCCTTTATAAGCCTGTCCCTTCTTACCTTTCCAGCCTTCATACAATTTACTCACCTCCATAATATACCATAATCTAGTAATGGTACCTTGTTTACTCTTCCTCATATAATGCACTCCATCTCCTGACTCTCTGTCCCTCATGCCTAGAATTCTCTCCCTCTTCATCTCTGTCTCATGGCATGTCTGGGTTCCTTCAAGTCTCATCTAGAATCTCACCCTTTGAAATCTTCCCAGGTCCCCATTAATACTTGTACCTCTCCCTTGAAGCTACTTCCAATTTACTTTGCATATACCTTGCATGTACATAGCTGTTTGCATGCTCCCCTTCTTCCCACCCCTGCACCCCCCTTAGATTATGAGCTCCTCGGGGTCAGGAGCTCTTTTTGCCTTGCTTTGTCTCATTAGGGTTTATTATGATTTCTGGAACATAATAAAATACTTCTTGACTTGATTTCCACCTGTGAGACTTCAGGCAAGACATTAAACATTTTTTGGCCTCAGTTTCCTCATCTTTACTGTAAAAAATGGGGTTGGATTATTAGACTCTAAGTTTTCGATACAGTACTGTGTGATATGACCTAGCTCTACTTAAGGGAAATACTTTATTATACTCCCCTGGAAGAAGAAAAAAATTGAGAATCTAAGTAATTTTTAGGATAATTCTAGTAAGACAAAATACAATCTATCACCCAAACAATTAAAAGTCCTTAGTTGATTTAGATTTTCTAAATATTGCCTCAATTATTCATGTGACTGAGCCTGCTGAGCTAGAATCTCCCCCAAACCTGTAAATTTTTCTCATACTAAAGTGAGTGTTGGCTGAGTACTGAAAGGATTAACATTCTTCACTAATAACTAACTAATTTGGGCCCCAGGGAAAATAGTACACTCTTACACACTCTTACATAGCATTTTAAGGTTTGCAAAGCTCTTTGCATACATTACCTCATTTAATACCCACAACCACTCTGAAGATGGGAATACTGGAGTCCAGAAAAGTCACATAGGAAGTATCTGTCTTGGATAGGATTCAAATATATGTCTTTGGAATTTCAAGGCCAGCACTATCCACTACACTCTAGGGCATGGTTGAGTATCGTTTTAATGTCAAAATCACTTAAAATCTTTTGATCTAAGTGGCTCACTTCTCATAAAATATATCACATAGGCGGCTAGGTATCAGAGTGAATATTTGACTTGGAGTCAGGAAGACCAGAATTCAAATCCTATTTCAGACTTTTAGCATGTTCTGTGCAAGTAACTTAACCTTTGTCAGCCTTGACCTCCTCATATATAAAATGTAAAAAACAAAACAAAACAAAACAAAACCCTATTGCCCAAGGTTGTTGTAAGGATCGAATGAAATAATACATGTAAAACACTCTGAAAATCTTAAAAGTGCTATATAAAGACCAGTTATTATTATTATATAAGATAGTTTTCTTGGATTGTCCTAAACATATGCCATATAGAAGAAATATATGTATTTAATTAGTTAGGTTTCACCCTCTTATGACTTATTCACCATGCCCAGAATATTTACAGGTTAACACAATGCAGGCTTCAGCCAAATATGAGCTAAATGGGGCAGACTGGTTAAAGAAGGGTCTGCAACCCAAGCAAAATTATTTTTGTAAATTCCAAAGCAATGAGTTCTGTGATGCATGTCATCTGTACTATTCGGTTTCCTTCTTTCTCTTTCTTTCTTTCTTTCTTTCTCAGTCTTTGTTGCAGCTAGTTGGCATAGTGGATAGAGCACTGGCTCTGGAATCTGGAGGACCTCAGTTTAAATCTAGCCTTAGACACTACCAGCTATGTGACCCTGGGCAAATCACTTAACCCTTATTACCTCAAAAACAAAAAAACAAAAAACAAAAAACAAACAAACAAAAAAACAACTGTGGAGAAACTTCTCTTTTTAGGGGCAGTGAGCTGGTACAATGGATAGAACACAGGCCTTGGAGTCAAGAGGGCCTGAGTTCAAATGCAGCCTCAGACATTTACTGGCTGTCTACCCAAGGCAAATCACTGTCGCTTAACCTCAATTGCCTCCCCTCCCCCCCAAAAAAAAGAAAAAGCCACTTTGAACTCACCATTATATCAAAGAAAAATAGTTAACAAAACCTACTACCCTCACAACATTTGATGAGATTTGCCACGTTCTATTGTTCTAAGCTCCCTTGTCTCTCTACAGAAAGGAGGAAAATGGGTCCATCAATAGTTCCCAACACTTAATCACAGTTGGATTGCCTTTTAGTATTATCTTTACTTATATTTTATGATCATTTTGTATATTGTTCTGCTGATTATAATCTATGTCAGTCAATAATTATGGAATTAAGCACCTGCTATGTGCCAGGCACTGTGCTGAGTGTAGAGAATAGAGAGAGACACAAGATAACCCCTGCCCTCTAGCAGCTCACAGTCTAAAAGGGGAGACAATATGCAAACAATTATATACGAATTTATACAGGATAAATTGGAAATAAGCAACATAAGGAAGGCATTGGAATGAAAAGAGATTAGGTAAGGCTTCCAGTGGAAGGTGGGATTTAAGATGAGACTTGAAGAAAAATAGGGAAGCCAGGAGGCAGAAATGAGGAGAGAGAGCAGTTTAGGCGTGGAAGACAGCCCAAAGATATCTGGAGTCAAGCAATGGAATGCCCTGTTTGAGGAAGGGCAAGGACCTATCACTGAATCAAAGAGGATGTTGGTCAGTTACTTGGCACAGTAGGTAGTGGAATCAGGAAAAATCAAGTTCAGGTCAGGCCTCAGAAACTAGCTGTGTGACTAGCTGGGCAACTCATTGAACCTCTGCCTCAGTTTCCTCATCTATAGAATGGACGTAATAATAGCACCTCCTAAGATTGTGAAAATCAAATGAGGCAATAATTATAAAGTACTTAAGGAGTAAGAAGACTGGAAAAGTGTGTGTGTGGCAGTATATGTGCTGAGTTATGAAGGACTCTCTATATTGATGATTAGATTATTTTACAACTGGAAGAATGTTTTTCATTTGGGTCAAGCTTGTGCCAATTCATGGATAGGACTTTTAAAATACCTCATTCCAAAATCTTAGCTGTCCTGCATCCCTAGCTGTGAGGGTTCCCAGAGAGGGCAAAATGTCCCATCCAAAGGGTTTGCAGAAATGAACATTGATTTTAAAAGAAACTTGCATACAATTAGAGAAGTGCCAGTCATGTGCTTTTTTATTGGAAAATATTATTAAGGATTTGGTTTGATTTCAGGTTGATATCTCAGTGTTTTACTGGCTTTCTGAGGTACATTAAAATGTCACTGGTCTGAGACAAAAAAGTGAGATCACAACTTTGGGAGGCTTCAACAACCACACAGTGTGATTGATATCAAGATATTGCTCCAATCTTCTAAGGTTCCAGAGGCCCCAGGGAATTCTGGTAACCAGGACGTGTGGCTGTCTTTTTGAGCAACATCTGGTATTGAAAGGAAAGGTGATATGAAACAGCTTGCATCTTCCATTCCATCTGCACTTCACTGCCAAGTCAGAAGAGTCAAAGAACACATCTCAAATTTCCCAAAGCAACATGGGACATTTTTTTCAGTGAAAGAAGGAGTTCAGACTATTTCAGGCTGGAGAGCATGTCACCTTGTGACATGCTTTAAACCTATGTGCAGAGCTATCAAGTGCTTTCCAGATGATCGAAGATTCCACTTCTCATATCAATGAGCAAGCAGTTTTTATTTCACTCCCATGGCGATTCTTTGAAGAGGAGGAAGTACAAACACTAACATCTTTGCTTGGCTTCTCTTTGATCTCATCAGCTTTCCCCTACTGCCTTTTCCCCTTCTGTACCTCTAGGCTGTTAAATGGTGGCAAACTAAATGATGGCCATCCTGTGAATTTTGGTGGCAGGACAAAAGACTTTCCGATGCCCCTGTCTTTTGAATCAGAACCCAGTAAGACCCTCTCACACTTACAAAACTTCTTCTTGGAGGTTTGAAGCTGGATGTCTTCCAACCCAGTTAAAAGTAATTTTGGAGGAAAGCTGCCATGCTGGTTATTCTTCATAGGAGACCAGGACGTGCTTGGCTCTAGCAGAATTTTTTTCAGGGGGTAACAATGCCCATTTCACCTTCTGCAAGTAAATTGTGATTCATCTTGGAATTTTAGCTTTTTCTTTTTTTGATAAACACATTGAAAGTTCAATCAAATGTTTTTTTTTATTCTTTAAGAAATATAGCTGAAATGTAATTCTTCTAGCCTCCTGTAGCCTGGCAAGATGCTGGAGCATTTTCATTCTACCCAGACTGATCTACACAACAGCATGTCATTCTTCAGGACTCTGTCAGCATTCTTCATTTAGAATAATGTGACTGGTCCCAAAAGAGACAACATCAATGAGCTCTGAGTCCTTGTAGAGCAAAGGACATCCATCCAGCTTAAAAAATGTTCTCCTTTTCACTCTTTGCCTCATTGTTATAGGATCTGAGCATCAGAGCCGTCAGAAACTTCAGACATAATCTAGTCCACATCCCTTCAGCAATTTGCATAAGAGGAAACTGAGGTCCAGAAAGGTTATGTTGTTTCCCAAGATTGCACAGCTATTATAGTACATGAAAAAGGCAGGAATTGAATCCAGGTCTTTTCTTTCATCCATAATTCAAAGGGTTGAAAGAAACTGTTCTTTCACATGTTTTCATTCGCAGCAACATCACAGCATAAAAGCTGATAGAAGAGTAAATCTCCAATCTAACAGCACTCCCAGACAAAAAAAGTTTGGCTCAACCAGATATCTGGATGGTAAGAGGTTAGCTAAATAATGGTGCATCATGTAATAAGGATCAGTGAAAATGGATGGACAGGTGAAAGTGTCTACAGTGGGCATATTGTTGACAACTCTACTAGGTCATTACAGTAGAACTTTCAAAGGAAATGAAAATGGGCATTACTATGGAGAGTAATTAATCTCTCTACCCCATGCCAGGAGAAAACTTCTTGAATAGACACTAGGTGTTCTCAATTACTGCAAAAAAAATAAAAGGCAAGCTGCAGAATAAAAGAAATTTAGATATGCTCATTTTCCTCATATGATGCATTAACTCAAGGCTACAACTGAGAACATTTCAGTTCCTGCTGTTATAATATACATCTGTTCCCTATTCATCAGAGTAAGTCGAGTACTCATACACCACACATTTGCTACACTTTTTTAAAGCCTTACAAATATTGTTCTTCCCTTGTTACTTTTATGTTTAACTTGGAGAGGTTTTGTTGTTATTGTTTGTCCTTTGTTCTCAAAGAAGACCATGACCTCAGGGAGGTGATGCCATGACATGCAAGAGAATTGGATTTAAGTGAGTGAGGGCTGTGCAAAGTCATGACAAGGGCAAATGCCGTAATCGTTTTCACTGATGACAACTTTCCAGTGGATAAGGCTTGGGATTAAATACTCATTAGAGAGAAAATTTCAGATTAAGTGAACTTCTGTTTGAAAAAAAAACCCTCTAATTTGGACATGACTAATTCCCTTAGGGACTACTTATTCAATGGCACTTATATACCTCTAGTTTTTATATTTTCTATACTGGGTTATTCATATTTATGAAGTCAATTGTTCATTTGGATGAATCTGGAATTGTGTATATATATATATACATATATATATACATATATATACATATATATATACATATATATACATACACACACACAAATCATGTTTTCATATATGACAGATGTCAAATGTATATTATTCTTAATTAATTATGGTTTATAATTGATAGATATTACCACACCTAAAGCAATTGTTTACAGCCAAGTGCATCAAACATTTAATGAATGCACAACAAAACAAATGCAGGAAAGAAGGAAGGAAGGCTACAATCTTTGGAAAAATACTGATTCCTTGTACTCTTCTGTACTCTTTATCTACAATCCTACATAATTAGAAGCCTAACATATCCAATATTCTATTATTTATATTCAGCTTTATCTAATATTACACAAAGAGAATTGTGGAGAAAAGAAGACTAATGTGGTATGGTACCATTATCTTTAATTATGGAAGGTTGCAAAGAGGAAAATTTTGTCCGGATGTCTGAAAATTTCATAACAATAAGCATTTCCCCAAAGTGGCACTTTACTGTTTCAAGCAAAGCGGATGGATGAGCACTCCTTTAACATGCTATAGGAAGAATTCTTTTTGGTTATGAGTTTGGCTACATGGTTGCTGATGTCCTATTTAAGACTGAATTTGTATGATTCTGTGATTCTGTGAAAATGGATCAATAACTGTCAGAATGTTTTTCAAGAAGAATGGAAACAAAACAAAACAAAATAATTTTGTGGCCAAATCGAATTAATGACAATACTCCATTCATGTGGTATTCTGGTTAATCAAAATTTTACTGTGGTACTTTAGTTACCCTTTGATGACTCTCACACGAACAGGTAACAAACAGTAAAAACAGATGATAAACAATAGATAATAACAGAAATCATATACTTGATAAAGTATTTTCACTACAACAGCTCTATTAGGCAGGAATTATTGTTCCCACTTATTTTTTCTTCCCACCACTATGTGAGGAAACTGAGTGGTGGTAATATGAGCTGACACTTATAGACCTTTTTTGAAAAGCAGTTTTAATATGATTTGTATATATTATTCACTTCATTACTACAGAAATTTTATCAAGTAATTACTATGGGTTATTATTATCCCCATTTTACAGATGAGAAAAAAAGTCTATGTGATTTGAATCCAGTCATAACATTTTTATACTGTTAGTAAGTGTTTAAGGCAGAATTCAAAACCGGCTCTCTCCTGGATCCAAGTCCAGCATTCTTTCTGTCAAGAAATTACTTTATATTTTAAGTCCGATTATGGTATATTTATACTTTTCATGTTTTCCCATAAGCAACTCTGCCTGATTCTTGTAAAAACCTCTAAAGTGCAATTTACTATTGTCCCAAACTGTAACCTAATATGAATTTACCATAGAGTTTTAACATTGCTTTTTTGTGTTTTCAGTCCAAAGTCTGATTTAATGTCCTTTTCACTGCCTATTAATTTGCCCAAGCTGAATTTATTCAAGCTACTTGGTAGCCAACTGAGAGTTAGAGCTTCCACTGAAAGCTCCCTGGAAAGGCTTGAGTCCTATCCAGCAGAATGATCAATTTATGGACTGAATGAATTGAATGAATTAAAAATCATTTATTAAGTGCCTACTATACAAAGCACTGTCAGTCAGTCTGTTCAGAAAAAAAAAGGTTCTCCAGCAGTTTGAGATAATCAGAACCTATGGACAGGTAAAACTGCTCTAGAACCATTCAGATTAAAAAGAAAACAAGTATTTATAATGAAAGACCCACTGTGTGCCAGACACCCTACTAAGCAGCGAAGATACAAAGAAACACGGGATAGACCTGTTCTCCAGAAGTTTAACAGAGGATACAACATGCAACTAACCGTGTACATGTAAGATAGAGGCAAAAAAGTTAGAGGTAATCGCAAGAGGAAGTTACCAGCATTAAGGGGGGAGTGGGAAAGTCTTCTTTTTGTAGGTTGGATTTTAACTGAAACTGGAAGGAAGTTGGTGGAGCCAGAGGGGCAGGAGTGAGAAGGAGGAAAATTCTAGGTATGGGGGATGGCCAACAAAAAGGTACAGTATCCAGAGTTAGAGTGTCTTGTTCAAGGAACAGAAAGGAAACCAGTGTCACTGGTACCAAAACACCTGGAGGGGAATAAGGCATAAGAAGAATTGAAAAGACTCCTGCACAGGTTACACAAGTCATTGCACTATAATTTATTGCAAAATTACCCAATGGCCTGGTTTTATAATACAACGAAGAGTAGAGACACAAAAGCCTTGCAACCTTATAACTTTGCTGGGTTTCAACAAAGTTGCAAGGAGGATGATTCTCTACTTTTTTTTTTAAAGTCTTTAGGCAATTGGGGTTAAGTGACTTGCCCAGGGTCACACAGCTAGTAAGTGTCAAGTGTTTGGTCTGAGGCCGGATTTGAACTCAAGCACTCCTGACTTCAGGGCCGGTGCTCTATCCACTGCACCTCCTAGCTGCCCCCAGAAATATTAAATTGTTTAAATGAATAAAGTTTTGCAAGACCCTTTGTCCTTATTGGAATAGTTTAAACATAAAAATCAAGGTCTTGTTGGTAGCATTATCATTACCTAAATGGAAAGTAATTTCCATAACTGCCATGCTTGAAATATACACTCATATTCTGGTCAATTTTTGTGTATTTCAAGAATAGGGGAATGAGCCAGTATTATTACTAATGAAGAAGTACATAGTTCTTTTTTTCCCCTCAGCAGAATATTAGTAAAAGATTCAGGGTAAAATTAAGTTGTGATCTCTCTTCAAACAGAAGGCAAGGCATCTGATAAAGAATAGTCTGAAAAGACATCTGTCTTACATACTGCTGCCTGTTAACATTTCCAGTCACTAAATTAACTTCAGTCAAGGTTAACTAACTCCATTCTATTGCCCCAGAAGGGTCCCTTGATTATACAATTTGCACTTGAATCCTTTTGGAGACTGCAAGAGGCCAAATAAACTCTTTCACATTTGGCTAGGGAGAAGAAAGCAGAAAGCAATAATTTCGACCCTAGTGAAATATATTATTGCATATATGTCTCCTTTCATATCACTGTCCAGAAGGTAACCCCTTCTTATCTCTGGTATTCAGAAGCCTGGCTAATGTGTATTTAACATGAGTTGTCGTTTGCCATTTCTCTGACAAACCTCTCATCTTGGAAGTGAGAGTCACCTTTTTCACTCAATCACTAGCCAAGATAATAAATTATAAGAAGAGATAAATATATGTAAATGTTAATTGGTTCTTTTAAAAGCAGGAAGAGATGCTTGAGAGAAAAGATTGATAAGTTCTTTAGCCTGGAAAAATGGAGAAACTGTGCACACCGACAGATTCTTTTCCTTATGGCAAGTATATCTGACATATGATAAACAGTAATACCAAGTGCAGACACTAATACACAGCTTGGGACAAAGTCTCCAGAAAGCAAGTTAGGGAAGTAATCAGGTATATTCAGATCCCAGCTCTGCCAGTCACTCACTGTATGGCCTTGGGCAAATCTCTTATTCACTCTCAGTCTCAGTTTATCCTATACCAAAAGGGGATCATATGCGAAAGTTTTTTGAAAGAATTGAACTTGCCATACAAATGGGGCATATTGTTTTGTCTAGGCAGCATGTAGTATCTCCAGGCAAAACTAGGACACAGATCCATAAGGAGAAAAATGAAAGTTAAATGATGAGACATGTTCCATTCTTCGGTTTGAAAATGGTCAAATGCAAAAGATAGATGCCAAACAACACTCTTGCCTCAATACTTTGTCTTATTTTACCACTTACATGATTCCTATCTAGGCAGGACATAATACCTAAGGGACAGAAACAGGCAGGTGAGCTATTCTTAGTTTTGAAATAATGGGAAAAAAGAAATTCATATATCCTACATGAATACATATATATATGTGGATATATGTCTACATAGATACCTTATTATATATGTGTATACATATATATATATATATATATATATATATATATATACATATATATATATATATATATATACATATATATATATATATATATATATATATATATATATATATATATACATAGGCATGCACACACACATATACACACCTGTATGCATCCATATGCATAAACACACACACACTTTAGTCCTTCTGTAAGTTACAAAGAGTCGAATGAAATCTTTCACATTTGGCCAGGAAGAGCAATAATTCAGACCTTAGCAAACCATATTATTGGATAGTGTCTCCTTTCAGATCATGGCCCAAGAAGGTAACTTCTTTTCTTCTCCTTCCCCTTCTCTCTCCTTTTCTTCTTTCTCTTCCTCTTTCTCTTCCTCTTTTTCTTTTTTCCTTCCTTCCTTCCTTCCTTCCTTCCTTCCTTCCTTCCTTCCTTCCTTCCTTCCTTCCTTTCTTCCTCCTTACTTTTCTTTCTTTTCTCTTTTTCTTTAACTTCCTTCCTTTTTTCTTTATCTCCTTCCTACTTTCTCTCTTTCTTTCTTTGTTTCTTTTTTGCAGTTTTAAGTTTTCAGAGCTGTAATTATTGGTGAAGCCATAATATTAGTGCAAGGATCTCCTAGTGGTAAGTAAAAATGAGCAATAGCTCAGAAACTTATTGTCTTAGAGTGTTCCTGGGGGCACTAAGAGGTTAAATGACTAGCCAAAGTTGATATATCCATTGTGTGTCACAGGTAAGATTTCTGTACCTTTGATCACACTCACCATCCTCAACCTCTTAGCCCCATAATGGCATTGAAGTATTCTTTTCCTCTCAAGTCATGTCAACAAGCATTTATTAATTACCTACTAGATAGCAGAAATACAAAGAAAGGCAAAACAAGCAAACAAACAAATATTACCAACAAAAGCCCTTCTCTCAAAGAACAGAGTCTAACGGAAGAGGCATTATGCAAATGACTTTGTACACAAAAGATGAGAGTAAGAATGGGTCCGTCTAATTTTTGATATACCCCTAAATGTCCTGAATGTAGTAGTTATTCTATATGTTTAAATTTTTAATTTATATATTTATCAAAAGCAAATGGATTAAATGTTTTGGGTATCTTCCACTAAAAATATAAATTAAGACTATGTATCTAAATCCCTATCTTCTGGTAAAAATCCAATAGGAAATATCCACAATAATTGAGAACATGTTTAAACACAATTGAAAAATATCTAAAACTGAGGAACAGCCAAACTATTTAGATCTTCTCAAAAGCAAGTTGCCAATATTTACAACAACATCTACTATGATCTTCAGACAGACTTCTTATTGCATTATTATATAGGCTGTATTTATAGGGTAGAAAGATCAAGGACATAGAAGGAACCTGAGAAATCCTCTGATCCAACCCCTTGACTTTACAGGTCATAAGGTGACAGGGTCCTAACTGGAAGAAAACTTAGAGGTCATCTCACACAACTTCCTCATTTCCCAGGTAAGAAAACTCAGGCACAGATAATTTACATTATTTGTTCAAGATTATATGGCTCTGGAGCTTACAAAATAATGGAAAACTCTCCTTTGTGGCAGCCTCTGTCCCTGCTAGCTCCTTTTTTTCCAGTTCCTTTATCCTGTTTTTTTTTTCTCCTGTGGAATGACCTTGAGGTACTTCACCATCCTCTGGATACTCTTCAACTTATAGTCTTCCTCTAATAAGGGCCCTGGACCTGGATACCATCCTTCTGAGATGCTCTGACCAGGACAAAATTTAAGACAATCCCCTCTAAATTCTGGAATCTGTGCTGCTTTTAATACATCCTCAGACTGAATTAGCTTTTTCTTTTTGGGTGATGGGGTGGGGGTGGGAGAGGCTACCACAACACAGCCTTGACTCATATTGAACTTGTGGTCCACTAAAATCCCAGGATTTTTTTCATAAGTAGAGGTCCAGTCATACTGCGCCCAATGTACACTTGCAAAATTAATTTTTAAAACTCAATGAAAGGTTTTGTATTTAAATCTATTGCTTTTAAGGTACCAAGTAAATCCTAACCCTTCTCTCCTCTGATGCTGCCGCTACCCTCATCACCAATTCTTGTATTTTTACAATAGCCTACTGCTGGCTCTCCCTGCTTCAAGTTTTTCCTCATTCCAATCTATCCTCCATTCAGTTGCAAAAGTGATTTTCCTAAGGTATAGGTCTAATCATGTCAATGAACTCCAGTGGCTCCATATCACTTCCAGGATCAAATAGAAAATCCTGTTTGACATTCACAGCTCTTTCCAATCTAGTCCCTTGTTCCCTGCCTTTCTAGTCTTCTTATACCTTATTCCCAACCAATGACTCTTAGATGCGGGGATACCAGCCTCCTTTCTCTCATTTTCTCTGGCTGTTCCAAATATTTGAAATGCTCTCCTTCCTCATCTCTGCCTCCTGCCTTTCCTGGCTTCCTTCACATTCCAGTTAAATCTCACCTTCTACTGTAAGCCTTTTCTACTGCCTTCCCTCCATTGATTATCTCAAGTTTATCTTGTCTATATCTTGTTTGTACAAAGTTGTCTTCAAGTTCTTTCCATTACTAGACTGTGAGCTCCTTGAGAACACGGACTGTCCTTTCTTTGTGTTCCTACTGCCTAACATAGTGCCTGACACACAGTAGGTGCTTTAATAAATATTTATTGACTGATTTATGCCATTTTCCCGTGGCAAGTGTAAGTTGGAGTTTGTACTAATTAGGTGATGTGAAGAGCAAACATATTAGGAAATTCTGGTTCTAGACCAATGTTCTACAATTTATCTTCATTACGATGACTTCATTGAGGGTGTACAATTTAAACTGGACATTAAGAGATAAACAGGGTTTAAATAAGAGTAGGACTGGTTTTCTGTGTGAAAAGAGCAAGACGAACATCATTAACATGGAATTTCTGAATTTTTAGAGACTTTCATTTTTAATAGAAATTCCCCCCTTCACTAAGGTCTTTTCAAACTGACTGATTTTTTCTTCTTCTGAATTCTATAGCGCTTATTATCTGAAGCATTCATTTGGCTCTTACCATACACTGACTGCCTAATATTCTAGTTACCTTTTCATGTCTATATGTCTTATCTCTCCAAAAATATTGAAAGATCTTTGGAACTGTGCCTCATACTTTGCAATGTCCCCTGTTCCTGCCATAGTGCCCTGCATATGCTTGCCTTCTGTACAGCTGTTGATTAAAGCTTATGTGAATACATTTGATGTATTTCTAATGATTCAAAAAAAAAACACAATATGATCTTTGGGGATCCTACTAGAAACCACAGAGAATCACAGAATTTTAGGACTGGATAGGATTTTGAAAGTCATCTACTCCAATCTTTAAAAAAAAATCTTAGTTGGTAGATGAATTCACTGTGTCTTCTATATAAATCTTTTAAAAGAATCTAAGTTGGGAAATAAATTCACTGTATATCTACATGTATCTCTTTGATAGGTCCTCTTCAGGTCCCCTTTTTTCCTCCCCCAATGCTCCCTCATTGGAATCAACTAGGCAGCAATGCAATTCAACAAATATATATTAGCTGCCATCTACTTGTAAAACAAATTGGTAAACTCTGGAATGGGGATACAATGACTAAAGTGCAGCAGCCATTTCTCTCAAGGAGCATACTACCTCAACATACTTTCTCATGCCCCAGCTCTAAACTGTATTTCAAATTATCTCTCATATAAGAAATAGATATTTTCTTCAAGCTAAGCTGAAACTCACCCTCTTAACCCCTTTCTTTCTCCATGAGGAAATCAAAGCAAAACAAACATGTTTCATACCATGAGGATAGATGGAGGAGCTTTCTCTTTAATAGCTATTTCTTATGCCACATTCCACGGATCCAGAGAGGGAACATTTTGCAAAGCCAGTCACTGAACCAGGTGCCTGCTTTCCTTCTTAAACCTAAGGTACACCTTTATGTGGAATGGAGTTTATGGCTTTCAGGAGACTAGAGAAATTGCATTCAGATACAAGATGCTCTTTTGCAGTCACAGACCACTAAACATAGTTTCCTCCAGATCCACCATGTGGCCAAAAATACTCACATCCAAATATGAATTAGGATCTTCACCAAAGAGAGACTCTGTTCCTTTTATTAGGATATTTCAGTTAGATGATGACAAAAGGGTTAAAAGAAATACTGCAAAAAGAGAAAAATTCCCAGGTGCCACTTAGCTCTGCCTCCTTCCATCTCCCCTAATGCTGAAATCGAAACCATCCAATTAGTTTAGTTGCCTGGCAGTTACTTATAGATGTTGCACAATGCCTACAGTTTGATCCAGCTGTTAGAGGGGCAATACATGGTGTTCACTTTCAATATGGAAACCCGGGGACACTCCCCACTTTCAGTCTCTCATGATCATGAGAATATTTCTATATTCATTCCAACGGCATACATGGGTTTATATTTCTTCCTGGGTACATTTCCATGAAAAGTTAATGGAAATGGAAAATGGGCAAGGGAAAAAAGGAGGAAATGAGTTGTTTAGTTATCACTGCCTAATGGTGAGATTCTTAAGTTTTGTGTGTGTGTGTGTGTTACATACTGAGTGTGAAATCTATGGACCCCTTCTCAGAAAAAGTTTTTAAAGGCATAAGATAAAATATATAAGATTAGAAAGAAAACCAATACAATTATCAATATATTAAAATGTTTATGGGTCTGGGTTAGGAATCCGTAGCCCAATACAATATGAGGATTTAGATGGACTGGAGTTGTTAAGAACACAAATAATATGAACACATTTGCAGCAATGTAGATTAGTAGATAGAGTGTTGGACCTGGAATTGGGAAGACACACATTCATATCTAGACTCAGACACATAATAGTTATGTGATGTGGGTAAATCATTTAATCTCTCTCAGCCTCAGTTTCCTGATCTCTAAAATAGAGATAATGATAGCGCTGACCTCCCAGGGTTGTAGTGAGGATTAAATAAGTTGATATTTATAAAACACTTTACAAAACTTAAAGAGATCTGTAAAAGCTAGCCGGATGTTTTTTTTTCTTCTTTTCTTTTTTTTTTTTGTTTTCAAATGTTCTGTAGATTCAAGCTCTGTAAGACTTTTCTTGTACTATGAAGTGTAAAGGCTATATAAAAGGTTCATGGTGTATGACTGATTCACCCAATATTCTAAGAAAGAAAGAAAGAAAGAAAGAAAGAAAGAAAGAAAGAAAGAAAGAAAGAAAGAAAGAAAGAAAGAAAGAAAGAAAGAAAGAAAGAAAGAAAAACAGAAAGAGTTTTAGGCACTACTGAAGTATAGGCATACCCAGATAGTCCCAGAGCTAAGAAGCTTGGGTCTTCTACCCTAATCCCAAGCAATTGTGTCAGAAAAGCATTCCTCTTATAAAGTTCAACTCTGATGTCTCATCAAGGTAAACAGATGATGGCTATGGGCGCTCAAAGGTTATGCTAATGGATTGCAAGTTCTATCAGATCCTAAAAAGTTGGGGGGGGAAATGATTGTTTACTATGCAGAGCATAGCCTTGTCCAAGAAAGCAAATACAAAGAGCCTTATCATATCTGGTTAGCCAGCAACTGATGATGATGAATATGGATCCAGATATGCATTTCCATGTTGGTATCTATATCTTTCTATACCATCTATGTGAACATAGAGCCATGGCAACTCGTAGACTCATTTCCATACTCCCTAATACATGAAAAGGCTGTGATTCACAGTGGTGGAGTGACTACACACATGAAATTAAAGATTCTTGAAGAATTGGAGAATCTGTGGTTGATTGCAAATAAATATGTTTCTAATTCTCTTGCCATTTAGAGATTGTTTGGATGGTACTTGTAATGATTAAAAAAGAAAAAATGAAGCATTTCATGGAAAGTATTTTTCTTGTTCTAGGTAGTTCTGTCATTGCTCTCTGCCCATATGGAAAAGAATCACACATAGAAGATTAATCCTCAAGAAACTCCTACTAACTTTTTGTAAGTGACATAACTATTAAATATTTTGATGGCTTAATTGAAGGGGAAGAGAATAAGTATTTACTAATGACCTAGTATATGCCAAGCACTGTGCTAAGTGCTTTACACAAATTAGCTCATTTGATCCTCACAGTAACACTGGAAGGAAGGTGATGCTGTGATTCCTATTTTACAGTTAAGGAAAAAGAGAAAGAGTTTAAGGGATTCGCCCAGAGACATACAACTAATAATTGTCTGAAATTAGATTTAAACTCAGGTCTTCCTAATTCCAGGCCAGCACTCACTACACAATGCTGTCTGGAGGCATCTAATAGAAGTACGAATTATAAAGAAGCATTACATTCTATACAGCTTTATAGACTGTTGGTATTATGAAATGTCTCTGTAGAACAAGTAGAATTTGTAGAAAGATAGTGCCTCTATTATTTTTGATCACTTAATCTTGCAAATAAAGTAGCTATTTTTGTCAAGTGCTTTCTTATTAAAAAAAAATCACCATTCTACAGACTTATTAGAATTGTAACCTTGCCTCTTTCTGCTGGCCTGAATTCCACCTACTTTTAAGGCCATTCATTTGATATACTGACTGGTCTTGAATCCTTGCATTTACTAGATGTATGACTCTGGACTAGTCACTTATGTCTTTGAGCTTCAAGTCTCCAAGGTGAGAATCCTATTTCTATTTTATATGTGACATGGATATATTTATATATGGATATATTGAGTCTCACACTAGAATATAAGGTTCTTTAGGGCAAGACTCTTTTGCTTTTGCCTTTTTATTCTCAGAGCTTAGCACATTACCTGACACGTAATAGACACAACAAATAGTAGCTGATTGATCTATAAAATAGCAGTAATAATAATACCTGTAATAACTATTGTTTGAGGCTGTTGTGAGCATTGAATGACAGAATATAAGCAAAATCCTTTGCAAATCTTAAAACATCATGAAGATTAGCTATTAGTATTATCATTAATACCCATCTTTTAAACTCTGTCCCCAGGATCTGCTTTTCTGCTAAACAGATCTTCTTTTGGCTCTCACAGTCATCCCTCTTCTAGCTCATAAAGTTGGCCTGGAATTTCTTTGGTTTTTGTTGTTGTTGTTGTTGTCGTTGTTGTTGTTGTTAGGCAATGGGGTTAAGTGACTTGCCCAGTGTCACACAGCTAGTAAGTGTTACGTGTCTGAGGCCAGGTCTTCCTGACTCCAGGATTGGTGTTCTATTCACTGAGCCACCTAGCTGCCCCTGACCTGGAATTTCAAGGAGCTCCTATGTGTATAGTAGATCCTTAGTTAATAGCTGTTAAATGGAAAACTGGATCCCAGCACCCATCACTTTTGTTATTTATTATTGTGCTCCTACCACACAGGAATCCAAAAAGTACTTTTAAATAAGCATTTGAGGTCCCTTCTCAGCCAGCAGATGAGAACATTAATACTCATGACAGAACACCCTCTGGGCTTGCTCATAAGCGCTGCTGTACAATGGGCCAGAGAGCAGATCACCTAGTGATAGCAATTCACAAGCAAACTATTAGATTATTCTAATAGCTATGATTTAATAAGAAGGAGGGTGAAGGAAATTGCACTGAAATTGATTTGTATCTTTGTCTTCTTTGGGTGGAGCAGTGTTTTTGCTATACTGAAGCTACAAAAAAAATTCCCGGTTCCCTATTTAAGGGATGCTACCAGTCTGACAGTTAAGCCAGCTGGCCATGGGCAATGGTATACAGGCAAGTTGGACTGTTTCATATTTGCTTGGGCAGTGATGCAGGACAGAAGCTGTTCTGAAAATTCACCAGAATATTCACAATGACACAGTAGCAGCAGGAAAAGTAATGGCACAGGAGTTACAAGACACAGTTCTGCCACTAATTAGCTGTGTGATACTAGTCAATTTACTTAACCTCTCTAAGTCCAATCTGGAAATTAAGGGTGGTTAGACTTCATGGGCTTTAAGGTCCCTTCTTGCTAAAATATCTTTTGATTTTATACATTAAACTCTGCAGTGCTGACCATAAATCCAGGAACCATAACAGTGTGTGTGTGTGTGTGTGTGTGTGTGTGTGTGTGTTGTGTGTGTGAGATAGGCCCCTTTAACAGTCTGGTGAAACCTATAGATCTCTTCCCATGATCATGTTTTTAAATGCATATGACAAAATATGTAGGATTGCCAAGAAAATAAAATATATTGAAATGTAGCTATCAAAAATTTAATAAAAATTCATGGACCCAAGGTTAAGAACTCTTGCATGTAAATGACCTAATTTAGAGAAGGAAGAAGCAGCCATATCTAGGAATCTGATCACCTAGCGCAAAATACAATACAGCAGGAAGGGTGGAGAAATGGTTTAGGGGAGAAAAGACAATCTATCTCTCAAAATGTTATGCCTGTTTTATCCTTCAGAAGGTGAGAGAGAAGGCAGGTCACAGTGTGACAAAGTAAAGTGAAGCTTAGGGTTGAGATGAGTTCAGGCAATAGATTTGTGCCATGTGGCCCAAGCTATTTGAGAACTACACATCCAATAAAGATCTAGAATTCCCTGGGTGTCATGGGGAAGAAGCATGCTCCTGCTCTTTCTTGATGTGCTTAGGCAATGATGTAGAACAACTGTCCTTCAGAATGAGTCTTCCCATAAATGATGGCACCCTGGGGCAAAGCCCTGATCATCCTGTCCTAGTTCTGGATCTGGGGAGAAATGTGTGAGTAGGAAGTTGGGGAGCACAGAAATGAATTTGGACTTGTTGATGAAGTACTTTCTAAGCATCCTTAACCCACATACCTATATGTGGTCTCTCTTCCAAACCTAGAAACCCAAGTAATGCCTGCAATTTAATATGAAACCTATACCTATCTGCAAATAGACAGACACTAAACTAGTATATAACTCACATTTGGCCTCCCTTCAGGAGGCCAAGAAGAGTTCTGGAGGATTGAAATGGTGGATTAGGCTCATGGTCTGTTCAGTCTGAGCTTAAAAAACAACCTTAACAGAGCTGCAAGTGAAACTTCATTTATTCTACTGGGCTTCCCCCCACCTCCCTCTCATTTATTGCGTAGGCAGTAGGTGGGCAAGACCAGGCAAATGAAATATGACTAGTTAATAAGAGGCAACAACAAGAAAACAGTCTGCATTTTCGGCACCCTGTCCTTGGCCCATAGTGGCTATCATATGGGCCACACATTCATTCTTTCAAGCTACTGCTATATTCCTACTACGTATAGCGTCCTGTGAAAGGTGCTCATGATTCAAAAATAAAGCAGACAAACAAAAAAATGGTCCCAGGCCCCTTGAGTTTATGTTCTACTTAAAAGAAATAACATTTATGCAGAAAAGTAAATGTGAAATATATACAAAGTAATTTCAGGTGGATACTAGTAAATGGGGCAATCAGGGTAGGCTTACTGTAGGAGGTGATCCTTGAGTAGCTTTGAAAGAATCTAAAGATTATCTAAAGTAAAGGTAAAGAGGCATAGAAAGACAGCCAGCACAAAAGCACTGAGATGAGGAATGAACTGTTGTGTACATAGAAAAAAAAGGATAATTTGGGTGGAAAAACTGGTGATATGTAATATGTTTAGAATGAGGGTGATGAAAAAAGAAATAAGATATGAGTTCTCTCCTCAAAAGGGTCCTGTTTTAGAAGAGTTAAGTAAAAGGGTAATTCTTATTTTCTTATTCTAACATATACTTCTCTCCAGCCAAGAGGTAGGTTTCTCATTTGTCCCTTTGCTCCAGGACAAAGGGAAAAAGAAAGTAAACATAAATGTATGAATGAATGAATGAATGAATGAAAAACTATTTATTGAGTGCTTCCTATAAGCTAGTTACTGTGTTAGTCACTAGGGATACAATATAATATGCAAGATAATCCTTTCTTTCAAGGAGCTAACCTTCCACTAGGGTTATTCCACTAGGGTTAAAGAACATATATAGGGCACACCATGGAGAGGTGCTTTGTTCTGGAAGTCTCAAGAATTATGAGTGAAGCCTGGGATTAATTGATTGATTCATCCTTTATAGGAATAATATTATTGATTTGATTACTGTTCCCAGAGCTAGAGGTGGAAAATGGGGTAGGAATAGGAAAGTTATGCCAGCCGTTACAATGGCTATAAATCAATGCAGTCAGCCTTCAGGAACATTTCAGAGATGTTGGGAAAATAATCCATGACACTGGGTTTCTTCACCTCAAGATTTCTATATAGTTAATCACTGCTACACATTCTGAGCCACCAGAAAGCAGTCCTAGAGAGGAGGCAACTAATTCAACTGATTTAGGGGACCAAGCTTAGAAGTAACTAAGTCCACTAAGTCAGAGAAAAGGATTGTCAAAGTTGCCTAATACCTAAAGGCCCGTTTGTCTGGGCAAAAGGAATAAAATGAGGCCCCTTATCTTTAAAAGTTACCAAGAGGTAGTCTGAGCAAGGGAGAGACATCTTCCTAATGGCTAAGTGAAGCTTGCCAGCTCCTATCACTTAAAACATTGGCCTGACTTCAACTCAGGTTTACAAATTCTCCATGGTCAGTGAAGCAGTGAAGAAGCTTCATTTCTAAAGAGAGGGAATATGAAGAGTTCGGTCAATATCTGATCTATTTCACATCAACATTTTCTCTTTCACGCTATATTGAAAAAAACCACAGAATTTCTGCAAATTCATAGTTCACCAGTCGATAATTCAACACTAAAGCAACTAGATGAAAAGAATACAAACATGTTTTGCCTCCTTTCTGTTTCCTTTGTTTGTAGGGGGTATAATTTATTTTGGGGTAAAATATAAATGGGCAATGCCTGACCTTTTAGGTTTTGGTGCTTACTTGGACAAAAGATTCGCTGTAATTCTCTTGCTTTTGCTCTACAAAAATCCACAGACCTGCTCAATCATAAAACTAGCAAGAATGACACTTCCAAAATTAAGCTACTATGAAGCTTCTTCCCCTAAGATGTCCCATGTGTTCTTAATGCTGTCTTTTCTGAAGGCAAGAATTCATTTTAGGTGTTAGCAAAAAATGATATAATATGAAAAAGTTCCTAGACTCCTGAAGATAGAGGGGAGAAAAAAAAAAATCAGGAGGGCTGTGTTTCTTATTATCTTGTCCTCAGCCTTCTTAACCTTTATCCTTTCTAAGGAAGTTTTGATCAGTTAAAAAAATTTCTTTCCTGGAAGGAAGTTCTTGGAAGAAACTTCTGGAATGAACAACTATTTCCAACCTATACTTTTTCAGGTTTTTTTTCACTTCTTCTCCCCTTTTTGCCCTGCCCTCCACTCATCTTCTCTTTTCCTCCTTCCCCCAAAATACTTTTAATTCAACCTTTTACCAAACCAAGTTTGATATCAGAGGAGCACAGTTTGACACATAGTAGGCACTCAATAAATATTTGTAGAGGAGGTAGCAGAAAGAGCACCTACTCTAAAATTAGAGGACATATATTCAATTTTTACCTCTGGTACTTAATACTGTATAATCTTTGATAAGTCATTTAGCCCTCCTATGCCTTAATTTCCTCAACTGGTTTGTGAAGTCCTTCCCAGCTTTCAATCTACAATCCTTTTAAATGCATTGAGTCAACATTTGTAAAGTTACCAAAAGACTACAATTTTGGAATGATTCCAAATATTGTCCACAAAAGATGGAGAAATGTTCCCACCTATATCCCTTCAGGTTGAATTTAAAGCTGTATGACAGAGATTGTCTCTAATTAAATCAGTCACACTTTTTTTGGCACCTTCTACAGAGAACAAGAAGAAGAAGAAGAAATCTATCTGGCTCATGAATTTTCTACCTTTCAGCCAGTTGGGATAAGTTTTTAAATTATGTGAATATATGCCACATGGATGAATATTCTCTTTGAGGGAAACAAATGAATACATTAACTGACCAAACAGACCCATATAACTTTTCTGAAAAATCTAGGTAAGTGAAACAAAAATGTTTGTTTTTCCCACTAACTGTTTTAATCGCATATAATGTCAGTGTCACAGGAGAAATAGCACTGCCCTGGGTGTCAAGAAAACTAGATTCTATGCCTGGTTTGGATACCAACATGTTGTGAGCCCTTGGACGAGGAATCTTCTCTGGCCCTCAATTGCTTAATCTGCTGAATGAGGGGTTAGCACTAGATGATTTTAGGGTTCCTTCTAGTTCAATCATTCTATAATCCCATATTTTTTCTGAAGAGAGAAAAAGGTTTGTTTTAGTCAATGTCCAAATGTGGAAAGGTCTAAAGAACAAGAAAAATGACATCTGACTAATTGTAATCAACAGCAAATTTAGAAAGCTGTTATTTAAAAACACGTAAGTGAAGCACTGATGGGCAGCTCAGGGTAAAGTGCACTGGAAAATGTACCAAACTGATTGCAGCCATTGTAAAAAGCTGTCAGAAACAGCATGCCAATTACAGAGAGATAGACCCACAAATTCTACCTCAAAATCTCCACCATCATCCAAGTGCTAACTAGGTAATTCTTCAAGGTCAAGGGATGAATGCATTTTTTTTTAAAACAGAAACAGCTGTATGGTGAGCAGAGAACGTAATCCTTCCCAAGACTAATTTGAATTTGATTTTTAAAAGACATCATTTTGGTGTTTCATATTTACTGTAGAAACTCAATCAGAGTTGATCAGGTAGAAAGGTAGGAGCTGTATCTAAAAGCCCCTAATGGAAATTTCTACATGTGTTCCACTCTGAAGCTCCCTATAGGCAACAGTTAAAATGGAGAGGTTGGAATTTGGGTGACTTTTATACTCTGGTGGTCGACCTCTATATTTTGGGAAAAGGGGTAAGTTAAGGCATCTCTTTCTCCCTTTTAGAATAATCCAAGCTTGAGGGGCAGCTAGGTGATGCAGCAGATAGAGCATGGGCCCTGGAGTCAGGAGGCCTGAGTTCAAATCTGTCCTCAGACACATGATACTCACTAGCTGTGTGACCCTGGGCAAGTCACTTAACTCCAATTGCCTTGCCAAAAAAAAAATAGCCCAGCTCTGAGAGAGTTCATGTATCTCTCTCTTTGTTAGAATAGTACAGCTCTGAGGAATATAGTTATGTGGGTGGCTCAGCCTATGTGATTACTTCCGTAAATATTGTGTCAGTGATTTGCTTGAATTGTTGTAAGAAATCAAAGGGCTAGGGTATGGTGACTCTGCCACAAGGATGATTATGAGAACTATTTTTGATGACAGCAGGCCTGAATTTCAAGAACACTGGCTTCTATGTCTGGCTTGGACACTAACTTGCTATGAGTACTTGGGTAAGGAATTCATCTTCTCTTGCCCTCAGTTGCTTTCCTATTCTCTTGGATATGCCTACAGCAGAGATGGGACTCATACTCCAACTGAGAGACAAACACTATAGTTGTGGTACCCTTCGTAATTCTGGTTTCATCTTAGAGTATAATGAGTAGTCATAGTAATGTGGAGAAATAGGAAAGCGAGGGGATGAAACAGGAAGAAAGAAAAAATGCATATAGACAAATACAATTAATTTGAAAAATAAGGCTCATAAAATAATGTTGAAGTAATCCTATTTACTCAAATATTTTTATTAAGAGAAAAAATTGAATTCATTGCAATATGGCAGTGCTATAAGATTTGCAAAAAGTGTTAGATTAAAGAGCTTTTTACTATAAATGCCTTAAAAGTCATGACTAGGAGAGTCCCTGGTGTAGTCAACTGGTGAATATGGACTCAATTTTTAGATCATTTTCAAAATGTTATAGCCAATGGGCAAATCCCCCCACCCCAATTTATAGGAAAGACTTTAATAAAATCTGCTTCCAAATCTTCAAAGCCTTTATGCCTCACATGTAATTATTCATCACAATAGAAATAGAATTGATTTTATGTCTTCAGATCTCACATATCTTCAGGTTGTACTTTGAATCATAGATTTACGGTTTAAGAAAAGTTATGTACTCTCACCTCAAAAGAATCTATGCTATCTCTGACAAATCAACATAGAACCTCTAGTGATGGGAACTCATTAACAACCCAGATTACATCTAGATGGTTGTAATCATTAATTATCTTCAATTAATTTTTATTAGATTTTTTTGTACTATAGTTATTTACATATTTTGTCCTCCTCTAAATTGTAAACTCCATGAAGGCAAAAACTGAGTCTCTTTTATTTTTGTGTCCCCCTCAATTTATAGCACGGTGCTTTGAGTGTGGAAGATGATTTAGTAATTGCTTGTTGTATTTAAGTGAAATGCTTTGTCTTCTCCAACAGGCTGTATTCAGCAGATAGAAGACAGGTAATGAGACATCTAGCTGTTAAGTGAATTGAAGAGGAGATGCGGGCCATGGCTTAGGGGAATATAGAACAGACAAATACAATCTCATAGCCATTGAAATTGAAAGTAGGAGCCAAAATAGAAGACTTATTGGGGTCAGGGAATGTCATAGAAGCCAGATGTGAATCAACAAAGCCACAGCCAAGTGATAAGAATAAGCAATTTGATTTATTTGATATGTCCTAATAATTTTTCTTTTAAAGCTAAGAGAGTACAGGCTTTTCCCCATAACTGAAAGTATAGCATTACCAAATGCTGGGACTTACCTCAAAATGTAATCTTCTAGTTTTTGTTTATTTCTATGATGATGAGGAGGAGGATGATGATTATGATGTCTCCCTCTCTCCCTCCTCACCCCACAATAGAAAAGGCCACCACTTGATGCAGATTTATTAATATATGTAAAACCATAGTACGCATAGTTCTATTTATCAATTCTTTCTCTGAAGGTGGACAGCATCTTCCTTCATAGGTTCTTTATAGTTGATCTGAGTATTTATAGTACTCAGAATAACTTGGTCATTCACAAGTATTCTTCAAAAAATATTGCTGTTACTGTATACAATGTTCTTTCGGTCCTGTTTACTTCACTTTTCATTATTTCATGCATTCTCTCCATGTTTTTCTAAAATCAACCACCTCATCATTTCTTACAGTGCAGTAATATTCTATCACAGTCATATACCACGAGTTGTTTGGTCATTCCACAATTGATGCACACTCCTGTTATTATTATTAATGATAATTTATATTTACCCTTTTTCACAATAAGGCTATAAATTGGATAATCCAATTAGCCCCATTTCATAGATAAGGAAAACTGAGGTCTTTGTTCTGCTATTTCCTATCTGTAAGCTTCCTATCTATGAAATCCTTGGGCAAAGTCATCTAACTCTGTGCCTCAGTTTCCTCATAAGTATACTGAGGGAATATGTTTAGATGATCTCTAAATTATGTCCAGGTCTAAGTTTATGATCCTATGGCATAGAAGTTAAATGACTTTTCCATAATCCCATGGTTAGATTTAAAGGTGAGATTTTAAACCAAAACCTTATACCAAACCCAGCAACTGTTATACTCTTACTCTATTGCCTCTCTGATTTGCTGCAATAATCCATTATCCCTTTATGTTCGATTGGCGACTCGGCCTTTTCAAAATGTATTTGTATCATGGTAGCACCTTCCTGAAGTAGATGAGTTGAGTGCTATTCTGTTTTTACAGATGGGGAAAGTGATACTACCCAAACGCTACATGAGCAATGACACCTTCTAGTGCATATCTGTTGATGTCTTGCCTCAGAAATCTGTTTTGTTTCTTCTCCCTTGCTTTCTCAATTCTCCTACCCCAATCCTAGAAAATTTTGTGCCTCATAACTAGCGACCAGCAAGAAAAGCAGATCCTTAATTAATATGACTATTCTTTACACAAGGCCTACTCTCTTAATACATAAGCTGAAAGGGATAGGCCTTCCTTTTGTGTGTCTCAACGGCCAAACAAATAGGGCTTGATGTTGCCTTTGATACTCTGCTGGATGGATAAATAACAATTCATTTAGCTTACATTTTCCCTAGCTATTACTTTACAAATTCCCTGAACATTTCTGTTATTTAATAGAAAAATGTTAGGGCCCATAGAAAAGAACGCAAAACAGTTTTTATGTAAAATGCTTCAAGCTGATTAAACTGTGTATGTTCCAAAATAGAGGAAAGCCCAAATGTTTAAAATAAGTGAATAATAATAGCTAACATTTATATAGCATTTATGATATGCCAGGCACTATGCTAAAAGCATTTACAATCTGACCTCACTTGACCCTCACAGCAACCCTGTTATTATCTCCATTGTATAGAAGAAAAAGAAAATGAGGCAAAGAGAAGTTAAGTGACTTGCCCAGCATTACACAGTGAATAAGTGGCTGAATCTAGATTTGAAATCAGGTATTCCTGACTCTAGGTCCAGTACTGTATCCACTGGTTTTAGTTGAAATATTGAAATTATCATAATAATGTATTTTTCCCCTTTGTCAAAGGAAAACATCCATTTGAACTGATCGAAATAGGGGGAATATACATTCATTTGTGGGATTATATAGATTCTTTTTAAAATCTTCAAATTCACTTATAAAAGGATGTTAATTTCAAGTAATATTTTGAGACAGTGAGCCTACTCATCATCTTCTCCATGGAAGAATTAACCAATATAAATTATCTTTCAGTGACAGATAATAACACTGTCTTCCTAATATAGTGATACTCTTTACAGAGAGGGGTCGGGAACTTGCGGCCTCGAGGCCACATGTGGCTCTCTAGGTCCTCAAATGTGGCCCACTGACTGAATCCAAACATCACAGAACAAATCCCCTTAATAAGAAGATTTGTTCTCTAAAACTTGGACTCAGTCAAAAGGCCGCACCCAAGGACCTAGAAGGCCACATGTTGCCTCAAGGTGGCAGGTTCCTCAACCTGGTAGACAAAGTGACCACTAAAATAGGTGAGGCTTAGAAAATCTGACTGAAATCCAAGATGACTTCAACAAGCTCTGGAAAACCAAAACAAAATTTCTTGTTTCATCACAGTAACTTATCTTCAATACCTTAGGAAGATTTTATCTAATTTAAAAATGTCTCCTGAGCAAAATAGTTTGGTCTGTAACTAGCATGACTAATGCTGTTAATATCATATATCTTAGCCATAAAAATAAGCACTGGGTGATTTTACGAGGACCACCCCACCCCTCATCCCAACAAATAGAGGAATATCTGGAATAAAACATCTCCTTGCAATTCCATTTTCATTTTTTATAGGACTGTGCGTGGGCATGTGTGTTTTAGGGGTTGATGAGTGAATGTAGGGTGGAGAGGTATATAGAGGAAAGCATAATTATCATTTATACCATGTATAAAGTTAGAATTTAAGAAAATATTCAGTCATTTTAAAAGCTGGTTAAATTTTTTAGAAATAGTAAGCCATTAGAGTTGTCTGGGTAGTATTGACATTAATCTACTTGTTCAGGGCCACAGGTATGTAATATAAGAGATGGTACTTGAACCAGGTCATCCAGACTCTAATGCTGGCCCTCTATCCACTGTGCCACACTTTCTCTCATCAGTGTGTCTATTGAGGTAGTTTACAAACTGAGAGTTCACTACAGTGATGAAATATCAAATCAGTACCACATATTACATGTAGTTCTTCTAAAAAACATTTTCAATCATTAGCTTTAAAAGAAAAAATTCCCTAAAGACCACATATATAAAATGGACAAAATGTGGTACTGATTATAATCTGCCCACCTCAGATAGCCAATATGAGGCAACAGCTAAAAAATATTTTCATATTATTTAATTGTCACACAATGGCCTTTTCCCAAAGTAACCATAACAAAATAACAACAACAATAACAAATTCATTGCTGGTAGAATTATGAATTGGTACAACCATTTTGGAAAACAATTGGTTATTATGCAAATAAAGTTACTAAAATGACTATACTCTTAACCTAGAGATGCTTCTGCTGGGTATATACCCCATGGAAGTCATTGATAAAAAGTAAAGCCCCATATGAGCAAAAAATCTTCATAGCAGCACTTTCTGTGGTAGTAAGAACTAAAAAGAAAATAGATGCTCATTTGTTGGGGAAGGGCTGAAAAATTATGGTACATGAACATAAGGGAATGTTTCTGTGGTATAAGAAACAACAGATACAATGAATACACATCTACATGAAAAAACATATGTGAACTGATTGATATAATGTGAAGTAAGCATAACCAGGAAAGCAATACACACAGTGACTATAGCAATGTAAATATAAAGAGCAACCACCACAGAACAATGAAAGCCAAACATTTAAAAATGATGAAGCCTGAGCTTGGCCCTTAAAGTGAGATATGAACAGTCACCTTTTCCTATTCCTCTGTAGATATATGTGGGGGTAGGGTACAGTAGGGAAGTGTCTACCAGTGTGAAACAGTCCATCTGATTTCAAGTTTTTGTTTTCTTTGGCAATTGGTTTTAATTGTATTTAAAAAACAAATCTTGCTCATAAGTGATAGCTCTCCAGGAGGAGGGGCAACACAGGTAGAAAAGTAGTTGATAAAAAATAAAATGTATCAATAAAATATATAAATATAATTGGGGACACAATTCCTATTTAATACATTCCGAGCATTAAGCAATATCTGACTTTGGGAAAGTTAGCTTTCCTGAAGAATCTTTTATGACATGAGAGAATAGATTCCTTATTGAGCAACAAATTTATGAGACTTTTCCAACCTGAGAAGATTTTGAATAAATTACCTCGGTAGTATGTCTCACATGCTATTCAAGTTTTACCCAAAGGAGGATTAATTCACAAATACATAAAACACGAAAATAAAGCTGTATCATTCTACCAAAAGTTGCACATACATTCTACCAAAAGTGAACACCCCACACACCCCACTGTGCTGTGTCTAGAAAGAATTTGTGTTTTGTTTACTTTGCTCCTGCTAAGGGACTCACGATAAAAATAGCCCACATTGACCCCCCCCCCAAATTAATTCAGTTGAAGCAAAAGAAAGATGTTTTTTTTTCCCAAGGCCAAACACCTGGCTAATGATTTTTCAAGTCTGTTAGTAAAAGTATCAGCTGATATGAAAGCATTTTACATAGCACTCCGTGGAACTCAGTCTACTCTGAAGATTTATATTTTTAATTAAATTCATTATGAAGACATAATCATGTCTTCATGAAGACATAATCATTTCTTTGAAAAATAAAACTATATGGATGAATGGTAAAGCAATGTGTTAATGGTACAGAGGGAATTTGGTATGCAGGGGAGGAAGAAAGGATGAGTTTATACCCCCTGATCTCCTTGCCCCATATACAAGTCCTTTCCTACTGGCACTGAACCAGGCATGAGGGGCTCCCCTTACAGCATAGTATAGTGGAAGGAGAGGACTGACTTTGAATGAAAAGCTGTCCATTCATATTCTGACTGTTACTTACTAGCTATGTCACCCTAGGTAAGTCATTTGACTTCTCAGGGGATCAATTCTCTCATTTGCAAAAAGCAAGGAGTGCTACTAACTGACCTCTGAGGACCCTCCCTTACTAAATCTATGATCCTATGATCCTTGTTTCAAGTGACTAGATATTCCTCTTTCCTTCCTCCCTATCTATCTTAATGGATAATGTACCGTCATGATAGAGATCAATTTCACACAAATGCCTACTGCAGCATATCCAGAGCCTAGCCCACAGTGTCTTGGCAACAGATGACAAGACTTAATACACTCAGCCCTGAAGCTTCTGAAAGCCATTTTATAAGATAGGATAATAGGATTTTGAGCTGGAAGGCACCTTACAGATCATCTATATTTTTATAAGAGTGGGTTTTTCCAATATTTTCTTGGAACATTTTTTTGGCACTGGTGTATATTAACAAATTAACATTTTGGGCTTGAATATTCCTTCCTGTCACTGCATGCTCTTGTTACATCTATTAGTTTTTGGAAGGATTAGCTGTCACCTGGTCCCTCACTGGATATGCCAATAACTGTGTATTGCACTTGGGAACTAAGGAGTGAAACATCAACAATGCACTTGGAGGGCTCTTAGGGGAAGCACTATTAGCTTTTGGCAGTTTGGACTCTGAACTTAGAAGGGTAGGGTGATGGTCAACTCTTGATAAATAACAAAATAGAGTATTTGCATTGATTACATTTTTTTTATCTTACCTATGTTATCTATGTGATTGGAAAGCAAGTGCTATGAGAAAAAGATCTAAACTTGAGATTAAATTTGTATTCCTTAAAGAAGGTTCTATTACCTATGCTATGGAATTTGGGTAAATATTCTTATGATTGATTTTTGAAATGTGATGTAAAATACAAAATTATCTTTCTACCTATCTAGTTTGGTCTGTCAACCTCTTTTTTCTTCATTCATTTGTTATTTTTTTATCTTTCAATTAACATTTTAAAATACCAGGTTTGTTTTGGGGCATACAATATCTTATAAGTTTCTTTTTATTCATTAGATGATCTGTACCCACTCCTCATCAGAGCAGCCACTAGGGGATAGATTGGTGCTAGAATCTTTCTTCATCTGTCCCACAATTCTCTTTGTCTGACTATTTGTTTGTCTTATAATTGCCATTCTCTTAACATTTGGTTGTGAAAGTGAAGCTCAAAATCCCCATTTTTCTCAATCTGTATCTAACCTGCACATACATACAATACCTTGGTTTGGAGGACAGGGAGGCCCATGTTTATTACCCATAATCTGCTTCTGAGTCAGATTTCATCCTTTCTAAAGACCTCCTTGACTAGAACAGTTCTTTGCTTTACCTTTGTCATCTTACAACTGCTGTTTCAGACAGATGAAGTACCCAGTCTGTTCTATTTCCATAACATTAACATATTATTAATAGATAACACAGTCCAGTATCAGAAGGATGACATTGGAGAAAAGTTTGCTCAAATTCTATGATATAACTTTGAAAAGATGTAAGAACTACTATAACTGCCTCCCTTTCTCAATTAAATATCAAACAAAACAAAAACCCTCTGCTGAAAATTTTCCTGTTGCCAATCTGAATTCTATATTTAATACCTTCACTATCCAGCTATTTAAAGGACTATTAGAACAACAATAAGATATCACACCCCAAGAAGCTGTTTATTATTATTTAAATAGGCTCAAGTGTATTTTAAATCAATTTGTTTCAGAAAGTGGTAGAAGTAGCATTCAGAAATCCTCAACTTTCCCCAGGACTCCTCTTTCAAATTTATATGACCTTGGACTAATTACAAAACATGAAGTGTCATTTTTTTCTCACCTGTTAAATGGGCATAACCTCTCTGCTTATTGCACAGAGTATTATTTAACTTAGTCTAATTAAATTATATAAAATTTGAATACTGTGAGTATTAGTTCACTAGCATAGTATAAGATGAACAGTGCACCTGGCAATCCAGGCCGAGTTAGAGAGCTCTTCCCCTCTGTTGACTTCACGGGGCTTAATCAACAAACCCTCAGAGGCACTGACTTTGGCCATAGCAGCCTTCAAAAGAAAACTCTATTCTTTCAACAAGTCTTTAGAGGTTGTCCTTATCCTGGGACAATTCCTGGTTGACTCATCCCTATTTTGATATCAGATCCCTGACTTATGTCTTTGAGTCTAAACTTACCTTACTGTTTCTCACATAAGATATTCCATTTCCTATCTCTGTGTATTTGCTGTCTGTTACCCTTGCTTGGAATGGATTCACTCCTCGCTTGAGCTTCAAAGAATTACTAGTTTCCTTCACAGCTTAATTTAAGTGTTATCTCCTGCATGTTTCATTTCGTAATTGACCTCATGGCCAATTCTGCCTCCCACCAATTACCTTGTCATGTTTTGTCTGTAGACATATAGGTACATATGTCAACACTCATGATTGAATTCGTAATCTCCTTGATGCCATAGATTTCCAGTTTTATCTCTGTATCCTCTTTGCCTATCATGGTGTCTAAAATGTAGTAGGTACTCAGGTTGGTTAACTCTGCTGTTTCTGTTTTTAAACGCTGGCTTAAAATTAGACATTTAATAGAGAGCTGTTTAGTCTCCTGATCTTGCTTCTTCCTCTTATTCCCCAAACTTAGTCTTGTCATTAACTATAATACAGCCTGACTAAAACAGTGCTGAAAATAAACATGTGCAGTTTCCTCTGGCCGACCCATGGTTGCTTTCAACATTTCCAAGGTTGCTTGCTATTAACTGAGCTGACCATGTCTGTTTAATTTGCTTGAATGTCTCTCAGGATAGTCAAACAAAATTAGAAACTTTACAAATATAATTTGATGCTGAAAAGGTGCTAATAGGGAAAATCCTTTGAAATGAACTTACTATAACTTTAGATATATGTCTATTAAGACATTGTTGATTTAAGTTTCACAGTCCTGGGAAGACTTAATGAACTCTAAGGACCCTTTCAGCTGATCCTTTGAACCTTGAACCTTTTGATGTAATCTAGCAAGACTTTATTAAGCACCTAGCATATGTAAGATTTGGACATGCTAGGCCCTGAGGATACAAGGACAAAATTAAAAAACAGTCTCTGCCCTCAAGGAGCTTACTATCTACTTGGGGAAGGTGGTTGGTGTTTTAGTCATTTCAGTCCTGACTCTTTGTGATGCTTCCGCATTTTGGGGCAGGGTTCTTGGCCAAGATACTGGAGTGGCTTGTCATTTCCTTCTCCAGCTCATTCAACAGATGAGGAAATTGAGTCAAACAGGGTTAAGTGACTTGCCCAGGATCACATAGCTAGTAAGTGTCTGAGACTGGATTTCAACTCAGTACTTCCTGATTCTAGGCCTGTCAGTTTATTCACTGCACCACCTATATTTGAGGAAGGTGCAACTTAGAAATAGGTAAGTATCTCATAATAATGAGAGAGAGAGAGAGAGAGAGAGAGAGAGAGAGAGAGAGAGAGAGAGACAGAGAGAGAGAGACAGAGAGACAGAGAGAGACAGAGAGAGAGATACACAACGCTGAGATGAGAAAATGCTGACCTTAGGAGATGGAATGTGACGTTATGAAAAAAGCTAGTGATTCTTAGGGGAAGGGCTACACAGGGATAAGCCACGCTGGACAATCTATGTAAAGGTGTAGAAGTAGGAGACTGAGGGCCTAGTTTAGGCAACATTAAGTAGCCTAGTTTGCCTGGAATGCAGAGTATATGGTAAGAAGTGATACCCAGCAAATCTGGAAAAGCGAGATAGAATCATATATATTGTGAAAGGCTTTCAATGTCAAACTTAGAAGTTGGCATTTAATCCAGTTGGGAGTCACTGAAGTTTCTTAAGCAAAGGAGTGACACAGGCTTTGTTTATCAAGATGATTTTTGTTAGTTAGGTAGACATAAAAAGAAAGATAGAAGACACCAAGAAAAACAACAAAGTAAAAAAAAAAATCATAAAGCAAATAGAACTTGAAAGGATAACCAGATAGCAAAATACCATCCTGAGCCCTCATCATATTTTGAGCTGGTAACTGAGAGTCAGAATGACTGTAGTAGCACATATGCTTCAGAAAAAGACCATCTCATCCCTGTGGCTCTGACAGTTCCTGCTAGTAGAGATCTTTATAATAATGGTAATAATCAAGAAGGAGCAAAATGACTTAGCCTCCTAACAAAGTCAGACACCTGTGACATGATTTCCTTCATTCCAAAGTTATTTTTATTTTCATCTCAACCCTAGAACTAACCATCTTAGTCCTATTTCTGACCCAATAAAGCTCATGACTGATGTGGCTAAAACATCCTAATGCCACACCTGACAGAATTAATAAGAACAATAATTGATACAAATAGAGCTCTTTTAAACCTAGCAAAGTACCTCATTAGACACTGTATCATTTGGGCCTCCAGCTACCTTAGCAGTAGATACTACTAATGATATCTCAATTTTGTTGCTTATAAGATCTGAGATGTAAAGTTGGCAGGGACCTTAGAGAGAATCTCTCATTTTACAGATGAGGAATCAAGGTGGAAATGTTATGTGATTTGTTCAAACAGCTAATGAATTTAAAACGCAAGATTAGAACTCAAGTCTTCCAAACTCCAAGGAGAGCTCTCTTTCCATTGTTCCTCCATATGAGTTCTCCAAGAACTCAAGTGTTAGTGTGGCTAAAACATCCAAAACAGATATACAAAAACAAAGTAGGGTAGAATATTGCCACAGAATTAAAAGAAAACAGATACAACTTGTCACAACCTAGATGTTTTATGTTAATTTTATACTTCTTGCGATAATACATGACATATTTATGATCATATCTTATTTTTTTTTTGCCAGTGAAGGTAGAATTCCAGTGAGCCAACAAGCACCTATCAAAAATAAAAAAAGGGACAAGAACCTGACTCTAAGGTTCACTGCCTGTTGGTATAGAGCCCTTAATTCATTTATGACAGTCTATATAAAACAAATGAGCTGGAGAGAAATGCTCTTTCTGGCCGTCAGCACTTACAGCTTAAAATATTTCTCAACAGAAAAAAAAAAGTTATCTCCTTTCTGTTGGCAGAAATGGGTGAGGAGACACATTTCAAAGTAGATGGACATCGGTTTCAGTACTGTGTTACCTGTAGCAAATCAATCCATTGGACTGAAGGAGAAGGGTGTTGCATTTGAACACATTCAAATGATTTAACTAAGAAGACCAAGTGGAAATAGTGATATGTTAGGATGGAACAAAGACAGATCTTGTTCAGCTGCTGGGCGACAGCCAGTCTATATATCACTGCATATGGTTTCTCTGGTTATAAATATGATAAGTATACCTTTAAAACATTCTCTTCAGGGTGAAGTGGGGTATAGCAAAAGGAAACATTGCTTCAGCATAACTATTTTCTTCTGGCCCTGAGGGTTTGGAATGTCTCTCTTCAGTCTTGGGGGTTCAGTTAACTTTATGATCAGAAATTAAACTTCTTTATACTGATTAGAGTGGGGGTGGGGAAGTCTGTGTCCTCCAGGCCACATGTAGCACTCTAGGTCCTCTAGTGCGGCCCTTTGACTGAATCCAAACTTCACAGAACAAATCCCCCTAATAAAAGGATTTGTTCTGTAAAACTTGGACTCAGTTAAAAGACCACACCCAAGGACCTAGAAGGCCACATGTGGCCTCAAGGCTGCAGGTTCCCCATCCTTGGATTAGAGAGTTTGACTTAGAACCAGGAAAAGCTGGGTTCAAGTTTAATCTCTGAGCATTGTTGCATGACCCTGGGCAAGCAACTGCTCTGAGTCTCAGCTTTTCCATCTGTAAAATGAGTACAATAATGCCTGTATTACCTATCTCACAGGATTTATGTTATAAAGGAGAATATAGCTGTAAAGTGATATGTAAACTTTAAAGCAAAATATGAACTGCATATATTATTCAACCTGACTGTGCCTGATTCTTTTATAGCTCATCTAGAGGCTGGGCAGGAAGATCTGAGTTCAAACTTGACCTCAAACACTTAGTGGCCATGTGACTCAGAGCAAATCACTTAACCTTTGTGTGCCTCAGTATCCTCAACTCTAAAATGGGGATAATAACAGCAACTACCTTACAGGGTAGTTGTGAGGATTAAATGAGATCATATTTGTAAAGCACTTAGCACAGCTCATGGCATATAATAGGTGCTTGATAAATGTTTGCTTTCTTCCTCGTTAATAACTGGATACAACCTCCCTCCCAGACTCTGTTTTTGTAACAGCCAAACTATACCAGCACAGATATACCAATGCAGATTTGATGATCAGAACAACTATGTGAAATTCTGGGAGGAAAGTCACCAAAAGCATGCTCACATAGAGTTAGAGAAATGGTCATCACAAATACTAGATTCATCCAAATCATGGCCATATTCTACTTCCACATAACAGAGAGTCTTGCTGCTTTTATGGCATTCATAAAGGACCTCAGAATCAATTAGGCCTTCATCCTACATTCATTACCTTTCCTTTGTATAGTAGGTTCCTCCTCAGGCCAATGGGCAACCTCTGTGTACTAGCTATTATGGAATTGGTATCTAAATAAAAGCCTGCCAAGTAATGAGTTCAATCATATAGCAGGCACATTTTGTATTCAGAGCAATCAAAATCAACTGCCTGTGGTCTCTGTCATCTCCTCTACCTTCTGTAGCAGGGAATTAAATGTATGATAAGATTCATTGTTCTGATAATGATATGAAAGCCCATGCATTGAGAACTATTAACTGAAAAGCATCATAAAATAATACTAAATAATAACCATCTGGTCATATCTAAATCTAGGTGATAACATGAAGGAATGAAGTACATGCCTTTTATTTTCCAATTGCTCTCACTCTGCAAAATTGGTCAAGCACCCACTGCATGTACAGAGCTCTGAAGTAGGTGAAATGTAAAAAGGAACCACGTGGGAGCATTACTATAATATTACTGGTATATAATACAGAGATGTTACTGTAAGGCAATTTCACCTATGAAGTAGTAGTAAGGCATTCATATGGAGGACAATATAGAAGCATGACTTATGTATTAATCAAGGCTCCTGCCCTTAGAAAGTTTTAGTAGCTCATGGAGGGCTTAAGCCCAAAGAAAAGCAAATCAAAACAGCTTTAATAATGATAGTAAATTTAATTTTAAAATGACATAGAGTTGGGGATCCTGGGGAGGTGGGAATATGGAGTATTTCAAGCCAGGGGATGCATATTATAGAAGGTTTTATGGAAGGAAAACTTTGTACAGAGCATACCAAATTTCCCTCAAATTCAGGAGTGTTATTTGGAAAAAGGAGAAATGTAGTAGAAGTGCATCTGAAGACAGCAACTGTAAATGATTTTGTGAACTCTGGAGGCTAGGAAACAATCATGGGACCACTTTTCTAACTTTTCATGGACAACTGCTGATTTCTAATGCCGTAGGAGAGAAACACAAAATAGGTCTATATTTGGCTTATAGGCCTATCAGCCATGAAATAAATGTGACCTTTCTGAGTTTCCATAAGGCTTCTTTTCACCTCAAAAAAAGAAAAAAAAATCTTCCTTTATTTAATGAAATTGTTGGTTTCACAAGAGCCTTTTGGGGAATAGCAGGGTTTTTTTTTTGTCATTCTTGTGGCACCCTGGGAACATTTCCTTGTTAACAGAATTACATCAGGAAACAGTATACAGCATAATACCTACCCTGACCTGTTTGTGATGATTTCCATAGGCTGATGAAAGCAAAATCATTGTTCACATCCTAATAGAGAAACAAATTGGTGTGCAGCATTATGCTTAGGCATCCTTTAAACAGTACAGATCTGTTTAATGTCTAATCTATTCAGAAAGAAAAGAATTTTAAGCAAAAGCCTAACTTTTTTAGGAATAATGAAGTTACAGAAACTGCAGATTTCTAAGTAATAGTAGTAAAATACTGCAATTTTTCTTTCGTTAGAGTAAACACAGCATCCATGAGTTCTTTTGTGGAAACTGCCAGATATTCACAGCCTTCCTGACATCCGATTCATACAGAGGCATTATTTATTTATTTTTGTATTGACAACACAATAATGGCTCCTTAACACACAGACATGTACCCCCCCACACACATATATACATACACATTCACACACACATACACACACACACACACACACATACACACACGATGATGTCTCAGTTGAAAAACAACCTGCAGATCCTTTAGAAAGCAACCATCCAAAGCAAAGCTTTTTTACTATCAAATATAATAAGAATCTAATAACTCCTAGAAAGAGCAAACAAACATAATTAATAAGGAGATATTCATATTCATATAGATAAGAAGCAGTCAGTGTGCTTAGAGGATAAAGCGTAACATTCTGATTACCTAAAGAGTCAAATTCTTCTGAGGCGGTATATATGTGACTACAGCTAGAACTAGATGCTTCAATGCTATGAAATAGAATTCAATTGTAGCTAGAGAACACTAGTTAGTTAACCTATAGATCATCGACTTATCAATTTATAGTGTTGCTTGCAAAGGAAAGAGTAATCAAAGTGGGTGGAGTATCTCCTAAAATTTAAAAGAAGAGGGGGCAGCATTGTACTAGCGAATATGCTGAGTAGGTGCAGGTATTTCTGTAGAATGATAATAATTGTGGACAAAAGAAATGATTTACTGTAAATAAAATTTCCTCATTGGGGACACTGGGTAAATCAATCAGCAAATTTGTTAAGTTCCTACTATGTACCAGGAGCTGTACTAAGCATGGAGATAAAAAGACAAAAGTGAAACAGTCCTTGCTGTCAAAAGGCTTACATTTGGGATGGGTGGGGACAGCAGAAAGATAACATGTGTGGTACACATATAGGTACGTAAAGAATATATATGAAATGAATACATGGTCAGTTTGTGAGGGCATGCATTAGCTGGGGTGAATCAAGAGAGGCTTCGTGTAGAAGGTGGCATTTGATATGAGTCATGTAAGAGACCAGCTTCTAAGAGGTGGAGGTGAGAAGAGAGGGCCAGGCTTTGGGGAAAGCGAAGGCTTCTGGAGAAAAGGCCCAGAGAGTCCTGTATATGAAACAATGAGTTCGTTAGCACAGCTGGCTCATAAAGTTAGAGCAGAGACATTAAATGAAAGCAGACTGCTGGTATCCTTAGGAAGGAGCCAGGTTGTAAAGAAGTTTAAATGTCAAATAGAAGAATTTATATTAGATCTTAGAGGTATCAGATATCCCTTTCATTATTTAGTTGGTAGATGAAAGCTTTTCAGTTCATAATTAATGGCTAACTATTGCCAATTAATTTGGAGCTTAAGTAGAAATTCTTATTTTCTCTGAAGTTTATGAAAGTTCCAAAATGTATATTAAATATAGGGTGAAGAGAGGGAAGACAGAGGAACAGCAATAGGGTGACAAAAGAAGAAGACAAGATTCTTTGGAATTTTTTTTTTTGAGGGGTTACGCAATGGGGTTAAGTGACTTGCCCAGGGTCACACAGCTAGTAAGTGTTATGTGTCTGAGGCCAAATTTGAACTCAGGTCCTCCTGACTTCAGGCTTGTGCTCTATCCACTGTGCCACCTAGCTGCCCCTGAATTCTTTGTTTTTTTTTAAATACACCTCTTTTCTGAATAGCTCTAAGCAAAGTGCATTTTCAAGAAACTGGCAGGATCAGTAGTGTCTCATACATCAGTTCACTAACCTTTTTCATTGTGCTATTTATATAGGAAATAATTAGAAATCACCACCAACCTTTTCATGCATTAATACCACTACAAATTGAATCCTACCACCAAAATATTCATTTTCTCTGTCAAATTCTGTGCAGAGTATGACTTGCTGCACTCAGGGCATAATACTGCACTCCCTGCCTACATAAAGCTGACACACAAAAATCAATACTAATTAAAACAAGAATAAAACACTATTCATTATCCTATTTGGCTCTCTCTTCCCTGCAATGGGGTTAACATCCATCGTCATGGTGCACATTTCAGGCTGGATTTAACTAAACTTCCTGTATCGTGGTGAAAATGCTTCAGCTGATAGATTTGCTTGTCTACCATCAGTGATACAAAGCCCCTGTTCCACAGAGGTGCCCTCAGGAAGGTTCATCTGCAAGGGAGACCCAATAGAGGAGAAAGAGTATTTCATTTGGTATCCAGGGACTTGGATGTGAATCCTGGCCCCTCCACTTACTACATGTATGACCTTGGACAAATTACTTCACTTTTCTATCTAACTCTTAGTTTTCTCATCTCTAAAATGAAGTAGTTGGACTAGGTGAGCAGTAAGTATTATTAAATACTAAATCTATAATCCTTTGAGTGAATGAAGAATTTCCATGCATAGGAATCTACATACCTTTTTTTGAAAAAGGTGTCCTGTCTACTAGTCAACTTTCTACAACTTAATTTCAGAAAACCTGCACACAAGCTAAGGCACTTACTTAGGGTTATAGAAGGAAATAAATTCTCATCTTAGAAATGAAAAATGGAGATTCTGAATTTGACTATTAATTTCTCATACTTTTAACCCTACCAAATAGTCATAGACATTGAATCTTAACCATACAGATCATTTAGTTTCTCATTTTGGGCCAATGATGCAAAATAAAGACAGGTAAGTATTTGACTACAAGGAATTAGGTGTTAGTGGAACACCTACTTGGACCCGTAAAATGAGCATATCCCATTACCAAAATAATTATCATATATTGGTCTAGACTGATGATTTTATTGGTGTGGAGGATACTCAGTATGAGAACTTTTTCCATGGATAGAAATTCCCAACTCTTCTGTAAATTATGATCTTAGGGTTGCTGATGGCCTTTACTGATTAACTGATTTGTTCCCATGTAGCATGTATCTGATGCCAGAATGTTTTTCTTCCTCCAAAACTGGCCCTCTATTCATTATCCTAAGTTATTGCTTAGCAAAATTAATAATGAGAAGTCCATTCAATTCAATTTGACCCAAGGAGCATTAATTAAGTTCCTATGATATGCTTGGCATTGTAAGAGGTGCTGGGGCTAGAAAGGCAAGTACAAAAAGTGTCCTGACTTTCAGAACTGTGTATGCCAGGGAAGGGGAACAAAATGCACATAGACAAACAAACAGTAAACACACATACACACTAAATACAAAACGAATTTTTGGATGAGAGGAGAACAAACTGAATTGGCTAAGCCTTTATTGGAACTAGGAATTGCAAGAGGTGACAGTGAGTATGAACATTCCAAATATGGGGACAACTTGTATATAAAGGCATGGAGGAAGGCTATGGAATATTCAGGGGACAACTAGTTGGAAAATTTAACTGAACATAGTTTCTGAGCAGAAGTAATTTTGAATTAGCCTGCAAAGACAGCTTGGGGCCACTTCATGAAGGTCTTCAAAAGTCTAATCAAGGAATTTACATTTTATCTTAGAAGCAATAGGGAGCAGAGGCAACAGGATGTATATATATATATATATATATATATATATATATATATATATATATATGATGCTAGTAAACAAAAAGCTTTTCTTCAAAAGATTGTTTCCAGGAAGCAAATATTTTACAAATTACTCCTTACATGAGGCAATTTATCTTAGTTCAACTGAAAATCAAATGGACTGAATTCTAATTCATGTCTTGCTCTGGATTACCAAATAACCTTCAGAGAGTAACTATAATCTTATTTGTGGTCTCCGAGTCATGGAGATGAGACAATGTTATAAGTCTTTTTGGTATTCAGTAACTAAACTCCCTGGATGAGTTCCAAGATGGATTGCCTTACACCAAAACCCATTCTATAATAGAGAGCACTGAGTGAGTTTCTAGGGAATTGTTTCTTGCTGAGAGAATGTAGGGAAAAAATGGGAATAGAAATAAATAATGGCCTTCCTTGGGGCAGCATCATAAAATCACTAATCTTCTACTGATTTCTTTTTAACGTAGACTAATGATAAACAATAGTCAAACCTGCACATTGGTAATGTTATGAATATTGCTAATTGTTTTGGATTGCTTTTCTCTCCCACACAGTCCTTTTTACTCACATTTCCTCATATGCTAAAGAACTGTATATGCCAGTCAGGACCTGAGCTACAATTTAAGAGGTTTAATTTGTAAAACACAAAGATTATGCCCTCCCAGTCAGAGGATGTAGGTAATAACCTTGTACCTTATAAGGGCCAGGGGAAAATATAAACCCTTGTATGCTAGGCTTTTAGCACTTTGGGAAAAGCAGTCACTGTATTTTCAGCTGACATATTTATTGCTACTAAATATAAAAAGGGAGCTCTTACCTGTTTAATTGGTCTATGTATGCTGGATTTTATTGAAATAAAATATTCTGTATGATTAGTTTTTAATAAAATTTCATGATAATGTGACTAGGGTTCTATAAAACTGTGACTAAAGTAAAAAATGCCATCCTTTTTTAGAGAAATCAATAGATGCTTTGCTCAGGCTTACCAAAGGGAGCGTATAGCTCTTCAGAATTAGAATTAATTCTCACTTACAAAGATTTTTTTTCATTCCTTTATTCTACAGTAGGAATAAAGGAATAAAAAAAAATCTTAGTGGCAAACGGGGAAATTAACTAACTTCTAATTTTCTCCATGAAACAGCAAGTATTTCTGTATTTATTACCTCAGACATTCGCTATTATACTCTAAATCAGAGGTTCTTAACCTAGCATTGAAAGACCCAGTCTTGTGGATAAATTTCAAGGGGCAGGTAAATAGAAATAAAAAAGAGAAGCAAAACAAAACAATACAAAACAAAACAAAAACCCTACATCTTTATTTTCGTCATAATTGGTTTCATTTGTAATTCTATGTACTTGATGTTAAACATTTAAAAAGATTATTCTGAGAAGGGATCCATAGACTTCACCACTACTAAAAGGGTCAGACACCTAAATGTTAAGAACCTCTACTCTAAGAGAGAGAACCAGAAATTTCCAAACTTAAGAATCCTAGCCTAACATTTCAAAGGTCACACAAACAAATGGCTGCTTAAGGTGAGATACCTAAAATTTTGTTTTGCAAATATTCTGAATCTATGGTTGGGGACTTGCTGATATCTCTACCTCCAGACTTCCACAAGGCTTTGCTGGTTGAGAGCTCATTGAAAGTAATTTCTGAAGCAACACCTAGGAAAATGCAGTGGCAGAGATGTCACTGGAGTGTGATTTTCAAGGTGAAAGTGAGAGAAACAGACTTTGAGAGGTAGTAGTGATGGGGATGGGATCTGAACACCTGAAAAGAAAAGACCATGTCTTTGGGATCTGAACCCCAAAAAGGAAAAATCCTGGATTTTCCCACCTGGCCAAATCTCTGGTTGACCTGAGGCTATAATCTTTTCAACTGGCCTTTCGTTGTGGCTATGCCCAATCTCCCAGTTCTGTTCTGTTATCTCCCAATTGCCCCTGGACATTTCCCACCCTTAATCCTACCTAGACTCCATTCTCCCTTGGCCACTTAGGCCAGGTCACTGGAGTTCTGTTCACCCCAGTTTACTGGCCACTGCCATCCATATCCTCCTTATACCCCTCCTCCAGTCACCCCAAACTACTTGGTCACTCCTAGATCCCTCCCACAATCTTTTGGAAATATAAGGTCCATCTTGCCTCCATCAAGGTGCTGAGATTCTTAAGTCTAGTCACTGCTCAGATTTTTAACATCTGGCCTGCTTGCATTAGTGATACAAAAGCTTAGATTCCTTAAGAATCTGCCCACTATGACGGATGTTCTAATAAAACTTGTCTTTGGCTGAAAGAAGGCTTGGGTTGAATTCATTCAAGCAGGACCCATAAGTTGTGATTTTGGGGTGCCAGTGCCCCTAAACCTCAACAGTAGGGAGGAGGATCTCTCTCTTTCTCTGTCTCTCTGTCTGTCTGTCTGTCTGTCTGTCTGTCTCTCTCTCTCTCTCTCTCTCTCTCTCTCTCTCTTCTCTCTCTCTCTTCATCTCGGCACTGTCTAACAGTCCTAGGGGCAGCTGCGTGGCCCAGTAGATCAAATGCCAGGCCTGGGGTCAAGAAGACTAATCTTCCAGAGTTCAAAACTGGCCTGACACTTCCTAGCTGGGTAACCCTAGGCAAGTCACTTAATCTTATTTTCTTGTTTGCCTCAGTTATCTACAAAGTGAGCTGGAGAAGGAAATGGTGAACCACTCCAGTATCTTTGCTAAGAAAACCCTAAATGGGGTCACAGAGAGTTGGACACCACTGAAAAGACTGAACAACAGACTAGGGCACTAGGGAGGAAGGTCCCTGATTTACTACCATACAAGCCATAGGTAGAGTAAACAGTGCATGTATATCAGATCTTGGTATGGAATCAGAGTGAGCAACTCCCCGTCTAGAAGATCTAATGAACAAACAATGGAGATTTAGTGGTGGCAAGATTGAAGTTCCTGTTCTTATTTGATTGATGAGTGAGAAGTCCACTGTCCAGGGGAACAGATCAATTGTTGGCAAACTATTAGATTTAAAATAATAAAAACTTAATTTTATTAAAAACTGTAAAAATCATTCTTAGGTAGTAGGCCATACAAAAATAGGTGGTAGGTCAGATTTAGCCCTCAGGCTGTAGTTTGCACTGTTGGTTCTATCAGGAATGGGATGATTTGGACCACTTCTCTGTTGACTAAGACTCAGGTATTTTTTGTTAAGCACCTAAGCTGTTTTTGTTGTTGTTGTTGGTTTGTTTGTTTGTTTTTAATTTCATCCTGAAACTCAAGCCAGATAAAATGAGCTAAGGTTCCATTTAGTGGAAGGTGATAGAATTGAGGTGTTTACTATTTTTGATAGTTGTGTCTGTAGTTTATGTAGCAAGAGTAGAGAAAGATCAGATTTGATTTGTTGCTTTGGGAGTCTGGGGTGGGGGAAATGGGACAAAGATCACCAATCTTTGCAGTTACAGCATAACCTTTGTGATTTACCAAATCGAAGAAGAATATAGGAAGAAAAATCAAAAGTAGTGCCTTCCAGTAATTCATTTAGCTGTTCAGTGGTCCTGCAGATACAGTGCCAGGACTGCTGTCAGGAAAACTCATCTTCCTGAATTCAAATCTGGTCTCTGACATATATTATGGGTGTGGCCTTGTGCAAGTCATTTAGCTTTGTTTGCCTCAGTTTCCTCACCTGTAAAATGAGCTGGAGAAGGAAATGGTAAACTAGTGCCATATCTTTGCCAAGAAAACCCCAAATGGGGTTACAGAGAGTTGGATACAACTGAAAACAACTGAAAAACAACATCTGCTAACATTTCTGAACAGAAGAAAAGAACCTTACAACCTCTGACTGAAGGAGACCTTGATAGGTAAGTTCTCCCTTGCTATGGCACTCCTCAGTGAGTTTACAGGTTGCAGTAAAGAAAGCTCCTCAGATAAATACAGTAGATGATGTCTATTTAATCAAATTAAAATTAACAAAACCTCTCTTTTCCATTCTCACTGCAACCATCTTAAAATAGCTTTCTAAAGCTTTCTAGTTGTGTTCCTGATTCTAATCAAACCTTTAAAAAACAATCTCTTTATTGTTTCCTAAACCTTCCAGAAGTACCACTATGATATACTACTCCTCTACTAAAAAAAAATCCACCAGTGGCTCTCTATTGCCTACCAAATAAAGTCAATATAAACTTCTGATATTGACATTCAAGGCCTTCTCAAATCTTTCTCCAAACTACCCACCCAACTTTAATTCATATTACATTCTCTTACATACTACATTCTAGAGAAAATAGGTTTCTCCCCAACCCTAGTTCTAGTCCTATCTTCTTCCATCTCCATTTGCTCAAGCTTTTATCTGTTCCTAGAATAAGTCCCTTATCTCTACTATTTCCTCTCCCATTCTCTGTATGATGAAGCCCCTCCCTTCCTTCAAGGGTCAATTCACTTGCCACAAAGTTCTCCCTTCCCCCTCCCTATTATGAAAGTGATTTGTTCTTCCTCAAATTTCCCATAAAATTTTGCCAGAGTTTCTCTTTCCTTGATCACATTTCACCTCATAGCAAAATTATTTGTGTACTCTTCCTGCTCCTTATTATATTGGAAGGTTCTGAAGAGTAGGAAACTAGAAGGTTCATCACAGGCCCTTTGAGTTGTTTGGGGTATCACAGATACAATATGTGGTCTACAACACTCTCCAGTGGAGCTGAGCCAAGTTAAAATGTAATTGGGGATTATTTAACTATAATTTAAAATAAAATAAAACACACATGATATTTGCATTTTAAAACAAAGCCAATATGTCCCCCTCAGGGATTTTTATGTATTGGATCAGTGGCCCCCATTTCCATTTGAGTTTGACACCACTGAGCCAGTCATCCTCATTTTACAAATGAGGATCTGGAGATGGAAAAAGGCAAATTTGCAGCCAATCATACAGGAAGTTAAAAGTGAACCCAGGAGTAGAATGTAGTCTCCAGTTCATAGGCAAGTTCTTTCCTTATACTAGATTGCCTCTCCATCTCTCTTTGAATGTACAGTGTTTAGCATAGTGTCTTGCACAGAGTAGATGCTTGATAGGTATTTACTGAAATTAAATTAGGGGAGGTGAGGGAGGAGAGACATTTATGGGGAGAGCGCTTTGAAGGGGAGGTCACTCTCTATATCTAGCCTATTTCCCCCTCCTCACCATCCCAACAGCCATCAGCTTTTTCTTTATCCCATCTACCCTTTATTTTAAAACCTTATAGATAGAAGGGCTCTCAGTTTGTAGATAAGAAAATTGAGGCTTGAAGTGACCTGCCAAAGATCATAGAGATTTTATGTAGAGCCTGCATACAAGGCCTCTAATTCTAGATATAGATTTTCATTTCAGTCTTCACCCAAAATATTGGTATAATTTATTGACTGTAATTTGGCCCCTAACCTTTGTTACTACTAAGGCACAGCTCTGCTGGATTCCAAACCCTAAGACATGTGAAGTCCTACCAGTGACTCAGAATTGACAACAGTATTACTCCCATGGCCAGGTTTAATAGGAGAATATAGAATACAAAGCCACAGCACTGATTTTTTTCCCCCTATATAACTATAATTACATAAGTTAGCTAAGTCCTATGTTATCATTATCAATTTCTTTTAGGTGCCATGTGGCTAAAATCAGATTTTTTGAATAGCTCAAGGAGTCCAAGAAAGAAATCAAGGAAATAAGCATGTATTATATGCTAGGCTCTGTGGTAAGTGCTTTACAGATATTAATTTGTTTAATCCGCACAATAACCCTGGGACATGGTTGTTATTACAATCCTCATTTTACAGTTAAAAAACTGAGACAAACAAAAGGTAATTAACTAGCCTTGGGTCTCTACCTAATGTTTGAGGCTAGATTTGAACTCACATCTTCCTGACTCCAGGTCCAATGCTCTATCTGCTGCTTCATCTAGTGGCCTCATTGAAATACTACATATAAAATAGCTTCTGTGGGAATAATAATAATAAATTCCAAATAATTTATTTACCAATACACTGCTGAAACATAGGCAGTATGGCATAGGAGAAAGAGCTCTTGGGTTGAAATCACCCTCACTCTTACCTACACATTCACCATCTGTGTGACCTTGGGTATAAATTTTCTGTAGAATTAGGAGGTTGGACTAGATGGCTTCAGATAGCCCTTTCAGTTCTAGAGGTATGATCCTATGAAAACCACATTTGTAAATTGAGTACTGCCTTTATTCTTTTACTGGCCAATCCTCCTACTGGCCTCTAGAGGGTTGTTGCAAATGCTTTCTTTCTCCAGAGGCTCTCTAGTCTCAAGTTACTGAAATTAGGATCCATTTCAAGGGCAGGACCACATTCTCCCCTACCTTTGCAGTATCCGCAGTCTCTGAAAATGAGAAAGACTGTTTCAAGAGCAGATCAATATCCTGCTGTGGGAGAGACTTGAAGACAGCATGTTGGAAACAGAAATGAAAAGTATAAATGGGAACTGCCAATATCTGCCTTAACCCGTTCAGAGTGGCTTGGCATCCTCTGCAGTCCTGTGAAAAGCTAACATGACAGAAACCAAGGAAATAGGGATATAAATAATAGCAATAACCACAATAACAATGCTAAACACACAATAAAATGCCTCTTTATCTTATAGTGACTTTCTCTAATGACATGAAGGTATCTTTTGTTTTACTCAATAGATATAAAATTCTCAATATAATCCGAGAAAAAAGAGAGACAAATTTTGAGCTTGAATCAGAAGGTCAAAGAGAACTGAAGGTATACAAAGTTGATGACATAAAAATTTTGGTCTCTCTAGATAAGACCCTATGAGCATAGAGTTATCAGGGAGAAAGTTATAGCTGTGTGTATGCCAAGTCATTCAAATGATATCTAGAAGCAAAAGCTCAATGGGAAAACCATGATTAAAGGAATTAACATCTTCAAATATCAGCCTTAATATATGTATTTTATAATAGTAAAATGTACAACAATGGAATTAGCAAGGGTATCCAAGCAAAAATGTATATTATATTAACAAAATATAGGGCCCACCTCTAAAACAGTGATAATTAACACATCCTCACCAAAAAGGAAGAATACCCATGATTGTTTTCAGACAGCAGGATAAATTGGTTAGAAAGTTACAGAAATATTTCCTGAATGAACAGTTATCACTTCATAGAGCAATAGCAAAGGGCTCATACTGGACCTGTCCATTGTAACTGATACTGTTTTCCCTATAGATGGAGCTTTGGAAATGGCTAAGATCCAAGAATGGAACCAAAAGACTTTTTATGGTTATTATTTATATGAACTCAATTAACAGTCTATCAACAAAGAAGCACTGAACATATGGTTGAATCACATGGATTTTTTTTTTTACAGAGGCCGAGTGGTTCATGACAGTGATATTAGCTTATCATTGCCACTAGAAGCTATAGAAAGTTAATTCTTAAGGAATCCAATGCAGATTTTCCAAGGAAATAGCTGACCTTTGTAAAATAGCATTATATATTTTTTAAAAAATCCACATCTACCAAATACTTAGAAAGGTGTAATCAAGCATCATGATAAAGTAGATGGAAACCTTGAAACTAGGAAGAGCTGGGCTTAAGAATGGCTTCTCGCACATGCCAGTTGCATGACCTTAGCAAATCTCCTAAACCCTTAGTCCTTTACTCTACTCTTTAAACCAGTAAATTGCTGAAAAGGTAGCCTGCGTTGGTATTGTGAATTTTATCATGAGAAAGATATCCAAACCAATGAAATCACAGGCCCTGTCTCTACAGTACAGATAGAGATGGAGAAACAAACAGACACTTTGATTCAGACTTCCTGAGGGCTAAAGGACAAAGCCAGCAGCAAAGGGATGTGTGTTTTTGGGAGTGGGGGATGTATAAAAAGTACAAAAGTAAGAATATTAAGTTTCTGCCTCTATAAGAGAGACAGCTAGGTAGTGTACAGTGGATAGATTGTTGGATACTGAGTAATGGAAACCTGAGTTTAAATCCTGACTCAGAATATCTGTACTTACTAGCTGTATGACCACGAGCAAGTCATTTTACATCAATGTTCCTCAGTTTCCTTTTCTGTAAAATGAAGGTGTTGGGTTTGAGGGCCTCCACTGTCCATTCCAGATCTCAACTTATGATTCATAGATTCTATGGCTTCTTTGATGGAACTCTTTCTCATCCTGTTCCTCCCCTTCTCTGGAATATTATTGTTGTTTAGTTGTTTTCCAGTTGTGTCCTACTTTTGTGACCCCACCCCATGTTGGATTTTCTTGGCAAAGATAATGGAGCAGTTTTCTATTTCCTTCTCTAGCTCATTTTGCAGATGAGGAAATTGAGGTAAACAGGGTTAAGTGACTTGCCTAGAGTCACACAGATAGTAAGTGTTTGAGACAAAATTTGAATTAGGTCTTCCCAAGTCGAGGCCCAGACCCACTGTATACCTGCCCCGTACCTGGAATATGCTCACACAGAAATTATTAACTCTGTGCTTTGTAGCCTTGGCATGTACCACTTTTTCCAGTATTCCCTAAGCCTCACATCCCCTTCCTCCATAGGAAGCACCAGCAAACAGCTAACACCTCAACAACCTCAGGATCCATCTCCCAAACTCAAATTTAACACATGATACAGCATCATGCAAGTGTCAGCATGTGCTGATGTTGACCTCTCTAGCTGCAGCTGGAAATGCTAATGGACTTGGCTAGTGCTTCTTGCCTCAGTTCTATTTGACAGTTATCACAGCTTCCATTCAGTATTGCTGTCCTAGGCCTTTCATAAGTTCTCCAAAGAGAAGGTATACAGTTTATGGCATGGAAGAATATAGTAGTATGGTAGAAAGAACATTGCCTTTGGCATAAGAAGACCTGAGTTCATATCCAAGCTTGGCTACCTTTCTACCTCTGTGATCATAGACAAGGCACTTAACTGCACTGAATCTCTCTCTATGTCAATTTTCTTACTGTAAAATGAAGGAGCTGGAGTAGAACTTTAAGATACTCCAGATATGAGTCCTATAAAACCCTGCCACTGCATTAAGGTAATAATGGCCAACCATACTTCAAAATACCTTACACTTCCTGAAGCAGGTTTTGCAGCATTGACATGGTTAAATGATGAATGGAAGTATGCATCACTGCAATGTGAATATCTGTATAAATAAAACTTATCTTTGATTTTCATTTAACTTCAAAAGAATCAGATTAGCAAATAACCATTGAAGAATTATTGGCAATTATGTTCCATAATTATGGCTTCTGCTAAGTCATTTAGCTTGCAGTCTTTCATATTTAGGCCTATTAATTAATCCTCATAAGCATAGACAGTTATAATCAATACAACAAAGCCTCCATAGTAAATTACAAATAATCCCCAAATCCCTTCAACAGTTCAGTTGTGTGTTGGAGGAGGAGTAGAGCTTTTTGTATCCTGTGTTAAAGCACACTTCAGTTAGGGGGTTAGAAGAATGTGTAGGCAAATGATAGCTCTTCACCCAGCCTCACCTTTCTATATAATGCTCCTTATGAGACAAATGCTCAAAACTTCAGCCATGGAGCAGAAGAAAAGAATGAAGAGTATCAGGAAAAGAAATTCCAATCTGAGAAATAACCATTCAATGTTCTTTGTTTTATTATAGAACTCACTGCTAGCTGGCCACTGCTTTGAGCCTTACCAAAGTTTAATTTGCCAAATGTTTCTAAGAGGAGTGTTCAACAAAGATCACACTGTATGAAACATAAAATTTTTTTTACTGTCACTTTCTTTAAGGAAAAGTGTTTGGATTCCGATCTGCTTTTTAAAAGACCTTTCCACACCCAAAGGGACCTTATCCACTTCTGCTTAACACATAGGAAGGGTTTACTAAATGCTTTTTTCATTCATTCATTTTACTTCATCCATCAGAATCTCATTCCAGCATTCTGCAGTGGGAACGTCTCTGACACCTTTCTTTTTCCTTGCTTTTTGAAGTTTCCCAACAATACATATGGTCTCAAACTATCGCTCTGAAAAATAATGTCTTATGTGAAATAACCTTCCAAAAATGGAACAGGGTACTTGGTGGGTAAGTAGTGAGCTTCCCATCCAGAGACACCCAAGCAGATGCTGGGTAACACCTGTCATGAAAACTGAGGAAGAGACTTTGGAGCAGAATCTGCTAGATGACCTCTAAGTTCTATTGGAACACTAATGATTCTCCAAATTCCTGTTTAGTGACACAAAGAATAATGGTCTATGCTTGCTCTCTTGGCATTTAGCTTTACCCTTCTGATTCCACTTTCAGCTCTGGCCTATTTCCCAGGGCTTAGCACACAGCCTTCAGCAGCTGCCTGGCTACAGAACCAATCTAGGAGAAGGGAGCTGGGAATGCCATATGCAAAAGATGCCCCATTAACAAACATTTACCCCAAATATAGATACCTTCATATGTGTGATCCTGGGGGAAAAAAAAACATGAAGAAATTTTCAAAGAAAGACGACTAATTTAGGAAGGAAGAGATGAATGTAGAAATGTAATGACTTTTAAGCTGTTAGCCTATATTTCAGATGATCTATTCAGTAATTCTGGAGACATTCATGACATCTGTTTAAGTATAGATATGAGTATAGTATCTAAAATGAGAGGTGGCATGACATAGTGGATAGGGAGCTGGCCTTTGAGTAAGGAAGACCTGGGTTCAGATCCTGACTCTAACATATTAGCTGTCACCCTGGGCAAGTCACTATGCCTCTCAGAGCTGTAAAATATTCTCTAAGTTGAAGAGAAGGTACTTATTTGCACTGGTAAAAGGAATTTCCTCATCCTATAGTTATGTGTGCCCAAGAAATAAAAGGTCCAGTCCTGTTCCCTATTCCTGAGTTCCCTAAATATAGTAGGACTTTAAGAATGGGCTATCATCATATTTCCCATCATTTCATTTCATTTCTCTTTCTTTTTCTTCCCTTCTCTCTCTCTCTCTCTCTCTCTCTCTCTCTCTCTCTCTCTCTCTCTCTCTCTCCTTCCTATTTTTCTTCTTTCCTTTTTTCCTTGCTTTCTCTTTCCTTCTCTTAATCTCTCTCCCTCTGTTTCTCTCTCTGTCCCTCCTTACTTTCTCCTCCCCCTGCTCTCTTTCTCTCTCATGTGAGTACAACACCAGAAGGAATAACATTGAATATCCAAAGAGATATTTAAGTTTTATCTAGGTATAGATTCTCATCACCTTTCCCCTGAATTATATGAATGATCTCCTAAGTTGTCACCCTGATTCCATTTTCTCTTCCCAATCCAAGTTTCACATTGCTGTATATATGGAACAACCCTGAATAGGTAAACTTACCTGTTTCTCATTTCTTCCAGGCTAAAACGCAAATTTTGTAGACTGTCATTTATGGCTCCACACAATCTTTCTCCAGTTTGCCTCTCTAATCTTGGCTCTCTTGGTTCCTTTCACACCTTCTATATTCCAACCAAACTAGGACTATAGCAATTTTTATGATTTTGACACTTTAACTTTCATCTCAACGAATTCATGCAATACATTCTTCATGTAGGGAATACATCCATCTTTGACTCTCTGAATTCTTATCTTCCTTCAGGGTTCAGTTCATATGTCACTTCTTTCTTGAAGTCTTTCCTGATTTCTCTCCTTCCTCAATTTACCTTATGTTTTCTTTTCTGTGTACATATTTTATCTCCTTAGGTGAATGCAAATCCCTTAACCACAGAGAAGATTTAATTGAAGCTTGAATTGGAATTACTGAAATTGGAATTACTTTTTGTTTTTTGTCTTTTTATCTTCTACACTTGTTGCAGAGTCCAACAAATACTATGCGCTAAATAAATGCTTATTAAATTAAATGTGCAATTGTGTGCATTATTGCCACAGTGAGGTAGTTCACCAAAGACGTTGTGATACCAGCTGCCTTGGGGAAATTCTCAAAAGAGTAGAAACAGTTATGAGGTTATAGGGACCCCCTTTGCCAGAAAGCAAGAAGATAGGCTTAAAACCTCTCAGGATTTTTTCAGATATAGGAAGTCCATTAACTGATCAAGTTCTGCTTTATTCTTGGGTTCCTGTTTGCTGAATTCCTTGAAAGCTAACCTCAATCTATAACAGCCTTTATGGCTATTAGCCTTATGTCTAACCAGATCTCCATGTTGTAATTTTAACCCATTTCCACTGATGGTTTAGCCATACTCTAATCCATTCTTATAATAAGTGTCAGTAAAGTTGGGGAAGCCCAGATACCTAAGCTACAATTGAAGTCAAGTGAATTCGAGCCTTTGTCTATATGTTGCTCTCAGATCAATTTTTATAGTGCTCTCAGATCAATTGTTAAAATGGAATTGACCTTTTAGTACAGAGTTGATTGAATGGGGAAGTGAGAGATTTAGTTTCTACTCCTGTCTCTGCCATTAGTTAGCTCTTTGACTTATAATCTCTCTGACCCTTAGGCTCCCTACCTTCAAAATGAGGACTGTTACATAAACCCAATCTACTGCACAGGCTTATTGTGGAGTTCAAAGAGGAGAGGGGGAATTATGTGAGAGGAAATAAATGCTTTGAAAACTGTGAAGAGTTATATTAGTGTAGGGCACTATTAGATGCCTAATGAATCATAATCTTATATAACTTTATAGATTTCAGTGAAATTTTGCTGTGTGCATTAATTGTGAGGAAGCATACTAGGAACTGTTGGATGTAAAGGAGCTGGTATAAGAATGGGCTTCCTGGTTCCACTCCCATCTTCCTCCTGCCCTTGCCCAGAGCTTTAAGGAGTCTGCTTGTCTTTCCATAGAAGGGCAGCTGATAGAAAATCAGGTCAATTTAGGAATGGTGGGAATGATCCTATAATTAATTTAATTCTAAGTTGCTGATTGTAACAGTTACTTGGGGGAGGAGGGGGAACGCACAAAACTTTCCACCTATATATTTCCCTGTACAAGATGGTTTAAGCAAAGAACTGGGGCCAAGAAGGCAGATGAGAAGAATTCCCCAGGACTGCTTTGAATATACTCAAACATTTTTTCCCTACTGTGAAAGACCTGCATAAATGTATGGAACTCAACAATCCTTTTTTAAACTCCGGATTGCAAAATAAAACTACTTATCATATGCTACATTGTATTCAAATAATGGTACAGCTGGCAAATCAGAAAACTGAAAATGCCCTGTAGGTAAAAATGTCTATATTAATATACTTCAGAAAATAGCAGTTAGGGAGAAAAATCCTCTTGTGGCACATGCAGAATATTGTTTCACTGAACAGTAGCTGTGTAGCAAAAAACTGGGTAACAGAAGCAAAAATGCTAAATACCAATAACTACTGTCTCACTATTTTTTTTATAAAAGAAAAATTTGGAATTCCATTTGAACTGTCTAAATAAACCTAATCATTCTCAAGAGAGGGTCAGGAATCCACGTCATTGTCAAATTCTGCTTTATTCCCAGGAGATGCAGTAGTCCTCCAGCAAATGCTTCAGACTTTGGTTTCAATATATGGTACTGAAAATGTGCAACTAGTGGATGCACTATTTCTGGATGACACTAAACAGTCTTTGTGGAATTTAACAATCTTGTAAGAAATTATATTCCCGAGTTATGGTTATTAGAAGGAACTAAATTTTATGGGACCCAGAAGTCCCAGCCTGATCCTGATGGGCTGCCCTTTCTGTACAGAACTGTGTGCTCTGAATCAATTGATGCCTTTAAAAAGTATGAATCCCAAGGTTCTGAATAATCCTACTTTAAACAGTAAGTATCAGTTCATTTAGTTTCCTTAGGACTGTGATTAAAAGGTGGGGATGAACAGATCACTCCCAGGAGTACTTGCACTGGGATGAAAGGAGGAACTGGGTACCCAGAGTAGGATGAAGGACATGGGTAATTTGTGCCTGTCCTCTTACTCTGAATTCAGTTCCATTACTGCTTATTGAATTGTATCTTTACAGCTCAATGCTAGAGACTCTCTGAAGGATTCAAAGGGAAAAAAAAGATGCCCTATGATATAGTCTCTGATACTTTGTCTAGTTGTGAAGAAAAGATAGAATATAACATATAGACAGTAAGAACCTTAAGAAGTAAGGAATGGGAGATATCAAATTTGGCAGGAGCTATCCAGGGAAAGCTTTTTGAAGGAGATGGGGATTAAGGTGGGCCTTGAAAGACTTGGGGCAGCTAGGTGGCACAGTGGATAAAGCACCAGCCTTGAAGTCAGAAGACCTGAGTTCAAATCCGGCCTCTGACCAAACACTTGACACTTACTAGCTGTGTGATCCTGTGCAAGTCACTTAACCCCCATTGCCTTAAAAAAAAAAAGACTGGTAGAATTTGGTTCGTGAAATTGGGAAAGGTGCAAAATATGAAAATGGGGATGAGACTGTTTAGTTCAGGGAATAATGAGATGAACTTGGCAGGTGCAGGGCTTCTAAGTAGGCATCAAAATTAATTAGTAAACATTTATTAGATGCCTATCTATTAAGTGTGCAAGACAGATGCTGGGGACAGAAAGACCACATGCAAAATACAATTCAGGGAACTTATACTCATCTATGATCCTCAAGCAACAATTCATTTACTGACTCTTTTCTCTCCTTTTGGTCTGGATTTAGTCTGTGGTCCAACCCCCTCAGCAAACTAACCTTGCACTCCAGAACAAGTTTACCCTGGGCATTGGATCATGCCATTTGTGCCAGTTCATTCTCTGACTTTAAAATATGGCCTCGTGTAGTCAGGGCTTCTGGTTCTCATTTGCTCCCAGTATCCCATGAAGACAGCCAAGAAAATAAACATTAAGGGTGTTAACTATGGGCCAAAGAGCAATAAGGTCCTCATTAATTTCTCAAGAGACAGCCTCTTGTTATACCTCCTCATGTCTGCTACAATAATCCTTTCCTCTCCTACCTCAGCTCACAATACCTACCATCCATAAGTTGTAAATACCCAACATGGAGTACAAACCTCTGCCAATGGAAATAAACCTTTAATTGATTCTGTGCTGTGATTATTTAACGCATAAACATGTGCCTATTTAGAAAAATGATGTCTGGACAACTAACATTGTATTTCTGCCAAATACCAAGTGGATATTCATAAAATCTAATTGGAGAGCACCCAATACTAACTATAGAATTTCCAATGGTTGATTTCTAGAGATGACTCATGCAGCAATCTATACTGTCTGACTAATCAGAATTCCCCATCCTTACCCGTGCTCGGAAAGGAAGCAGAAATTTTCTATTTGGAACCCACTTCAGAAAGCTTTCATTAATTTAAATTTCAGAACAGATTTCTCCCCATTATGTGTGCTCAACTAAAGGCTTATTAAACAAAACAGCTCTACAAAATTGAACAAATATCAGGGTTTCCAATGTATCTATTTTATTCTATTCCAGTATCCAGGGGCTCTATGAGCCCAGGGACTACAGGGATATTTAACTGTTTTGAAGACAAGAAGCATTGATGATTATTTAGTAATTTCCAATCACTTTGCAATTCATTTGAAACATGTGAAGCAAATGGCTGCACGCTACTTAAAAACTGCCCTGAATTAAGTAATGTAATAGTTGTTAATTAGATGCATTTAATTCTAATCTAAAGACCATCTTTAGTTGGCATGTTCTTCATTGTATTACTATTCAGCTGAATCCTATTATAACTGACATGGTTTATTTGCTCTGCTCCTTCAGAGGAAAAAATATAAGTATCATTGATGCTGCATTATTTAAAGATGATTGTTAATTTAATCTTATCCTGACCAGTCTAATGCTTCTTACTCACATTTTAATTTTAGGGAAGTATGTTTAAAGATTCTTTCTCCCCCTTGTAAAACGATGCTAAGAGTGGAAAGTTATATTAGGGCTTTCAAGATGGCTAATCTAGGGGAAAACAGAAAACAGAGCAGAAACTCTATAATATAGATGACCAAGTAGATATATTAATGGAAAGGGGGAGAAAGGAGGAGGCAGCCAATGACAGGCAGACAGACGTGTGAAGAATGCTGAATGGGGTAGAATCACAGCAACACCAAATGAGATGCATTCATCCATCGGGGCTTTGACAAGCTTATTGCACTCTCTCACCACTGTAGCTAATGCCAAACAAAAGGGGACAGGAAAATGACGGCATCCACTTCATAGCAGAGTACAAAGAATTAACTAACTAACCAGAATCTCATGCCCATCTTGATTTTCAGTTTGCAACCTGGCAGCAAACCATTAGATATTCTGTCACCCACTTGCAGGTCAGTTTTATAAGATGTAGTATGATTATCATCATTAGAATCATTATTACTAAAATTATGATTATCATGATTATTTGAGCCATCCGTTTTTCTTCTCATTTCTCAGTAACAATTGCCTGGCTGAGAAGGGGTCAGGGAGGGTAATGAATAGGATAAAAAAATGTAGTTACAAGCAAATACATATTTTCAGAAACCTTTATAACCTTTATGAGGTTTTGGGGCAGAGGCTGGAGGAGAAGATGCTTGAGAGACAAGATATTTATTGCGCAATACCATATGCAGTCCTGATTGTGAGAGTGTGTGTGTGTGTGTGTGTGTGTGTGTGTGTGTGTGTGTTTGGCAAGTAAGGGACATGGAATTTACTCAGTTTCTGGCTGTATGTGATATGTATTGGATTCATCAGAGAACTAAATTAGTGAGACAAAAAAACAAGCCATTCAGCAGCTCATTATTTTACCATTTTCTACATTTCAATAAATTTATGATGGTGCAGGAGGAAAATCCCTGGAGACATTAATGTACATGTTTAATTGAGAAATGAGAGAATGACATATTACAGGGTGGAGGGAAATGGCCCAGTTAAGAATATTAATATGCCATACAAGGAAAATAGTCAGGCAAGATATTGTGCTTCATTTCAGATTTCTCATACAGTACTAGAAAAATGAAAATCAAATTTGAGCATTTGAAAAGTGAAAAAAAGAAAATGTCATAAAAGTTTTGTAATTATCATTTGGGGTGAACTTCAGAAGAGATATTGATCACATACTAGATTATTAGCTGTGTGACCCTGGAAAGTCACTCAATCCTCTCTGCCTCAGTTTTCTCAACTGTGAAATGAACTGTAGAAGGAAATGAAAAACCACTCCAGTATCTTTACTAAGAAAACCCCAAATGGGGTCATGAAGAGTCAGATATGACTGAAAATAACTAAACAACAACACATAGTTGCTTTACCCATCCACAACTTATTTACTAATGGAATTGTTTGCCTTTAAACATAAAGCCAAGACTTCAAACACACCAAAATTTAACATCTCATATCCACTATTGCAAAGTGCAGTAAATAAATACATTCCTTTTTCTCTAAAACAAAAACAAAACCCAAAAATGAATCCTCAATAATATGTATATTTTGAAAGTGAGGCTGTCACATTTGTCTCTCAGAATGTTTTGGTCAAGATTGAACCCAAATACCACTTCCTACCTGATGAAGCCTTTTCTAACATATGTCCCTTTCATTTTTTTCCCTAACAATTTTTGTCAAGGTATGCAACAGTTCATCACTATTACTGCTCTCAAATGTATTTACATATATGTCATCTCCCTTGATATAATGTAAATTCCTTGAGAGCAGAGACTATTTCAATTTTGTTTTTTTTATTCCTATGACCAAGCACAGTGTCTGGCACATAGCATGTGTTTAATAAGTGCTTGTTGACTGAGTGATTGTGGACAGAGATTCATCTTTTATCTCCAGTGCCTAGCACAGTGCCTTGGACACAGTCTGCATTTAATAAATGTTTGCTGAATTGAATTACGTATGTAAAAACAGCTTGTACTCCCAACCATAGATTCAGAAGGAACTGCTTTTCAAATATATCCATAGGCACACACATGTACAGGGCTGAAGTGATCTAAATATGCTGTTTTTGCTGTAGTTCCTTTTCAGTACTGAATATTAAGATGCAGTCCAGCATGCCGAAAACCTCTAGCTTTCCAAAAAAGGAAAACCTTTGCCAATAAATCACAACTGTTTTACCATATGCCTCTTTGTTCTGCCAAGCATCACCAGCCTGTTCTACTTTTAAGCAAATTTCATTATATTATAGCTCAGAGCAATGCTCATTAAAAAGTATTACTGAAAAATGTCAAGTTGTTTTTATATAGAAATGCAAATTTATTTTCTACTGAGAAGTCAGATATTTGTTGAACACAGACATTGAGAAGAAACTTGTCTTCACCTCCCAAGCAATTTTGAAAATGGTTAGTGTCCTTCTTGGTTGGGAGGGTTCAGGCTACAATGTGGTTGGAGTTTATGGTCTGCGTTGATTTCTATCCTGTAATAATGGTGACAGCTTTCAGTGATGGTTCCTCCTGTTGCAATTAATCTGACAACACTTTGTAAGCCATCATATGACTTATTGACAGCTAGGTGGCACAGGGAATACTGGACCTGGAGTCAGGAAGACCTAAATTCAAATCCAGCCTTACACACTTCCTAGCTGTGTGAACTTGGGCAAGTCACTTGATGTCATTCTCAGTTTCCTCAACTTTAAGATGGGCATAATATTAACACCTACCTCTCAGGAATGTTTTGAGGATCAAATGAGATAATATTTGGAAAATACTTAGCAGAGTGCCTGGAACACAATAGATTCTTAATAAAAACTTCTTCCATTTATCTTTTCTTCCTGCCTCATTCTCTAGAAATACCTCTCCTTGTTTCCCCAGCCCTAGTCCCCACCCTTATATCCCTGAACTACGTCCCATTCTCTCATTGGTGAATGTGCATATGTTGCCCATCTACTTGCTTTAACTATGGAGTCCTTCTGGTGACCTATTTTGCAAACTGTAACATTCATCCCAGCAACTCCTGTTCATTATATGGACTGCTGTATGATGATGGCTGGAGCACTGTACTTGGTAGTCAAAAATCCTGGGTGCCAGTCATTTATTTTATCAACCCCAGATCTACCACTGTGACTTTGAGTAAGTTACTACATCTTTGAGCCTCAGTTGTCTCTACATTTAAAAAACTGTAAACAAAACAATTGTCAACAAATACAAACATTTAAAAATACAAAAAATACCCAAAACTTGTATAAGAACCTGTAACTGTTATGTATATTTCATTTTTTAACAAAACAGCCATATAAATATACATGTGTGTCCTTTTGCATTTTCTTGTTTTCTTTTGTGCATTTAAAAATAAAGCTTTTATTGAAGTTCTTTTTTTTCATATCTCTCAGTACTCACCAACTAATCATCCCTCTCCAAGAGAAGTCTTTTCTTGTAGCAAATATGAGTAACAAAGAAAAAAAAATCCAATATATTGGTCATACCTTATAATACTTCTACATATACTTATACCTAATAATACTTATACATATATAAATACATATATAAATAATATATAGATATATCAATATATCTATATACAGATATATAGTTATATCTATATATAACATATATGTAAGATAATATTTCATTCTCTATCTCTAGTCCATGACCTCTCAATTAAGAGGTGGAAGGTATATTTTAAAGTCTGTCTTTGTATATTGCCTCTACTTCTTCAATATTTCAAAGAATTGTGATATTGTTGGGCTGGGTATTCCCTTCACCACTGCAGATCACAGCTTCTCTCTGCTATACTAGATGATCTCTGAGATTTGCTGTGCTCGAAAAATTCATTACCAACCCACCAACCTGTTTATAAGCCTTTTTGAGCTTCATTCAGTTGGAGCCAATGGAGATGTTAACACAACCCTATATCTAGGGCAGTTGTGGTGAAGATCAAATAAGATCATGCATATGAAAGCACTTTGAAAAGAATGTGAAAATATTTTAAATGCCTTAAATGATAATACAGAAAAGCAAATTAAAGCAACTTTGAGGATCCCTCTCAACCTCAGACTAGCCAAGATGAAAAAAGAGGAAAATGACAACTTGTAGAGAGGGCTGTGCAAAACAAGTACACTGATGAACTCTTATTGGAGCTGTGAAGTTGGTCTATGTATTCGGGAAAGCAATTTTGAACTATGCCAGAAAGTCACCAAACTGTGTATAACCTTTGTCTTTTCTACCACTACTAGACTCATGTGCCAAAGAAATCAAAGAAAAAGGGCGAAAGATATGTATGTTTCACACACACAACACACACACACACACACACACACACGTACACACACACGCACACACACACACACACACATATCAGCTTTTTTCATGGTAGGTCAAAAGTGGAAGGGAATATTTTCCACTAAGAAAGAGTATCTTCTTGGGGAATGCTTAATTAAAATGTGGTTTACAAACATAATGGAATATTATTGTGCCATAAAAAAATGATGAAATGTACAGTTTCAGAGGAATCTGGAAGACCTGTATGAACTGATGCAGAGCAAAGTAGGTTGAATTAGAAAGACAATTTGTATAACAGTGTACACCATACATAGAGTAAAGCAATTCTGGAATATTATTTGGAATATTTTATGAATGTAATGATAAACAAATCCAAAAGTAGGTGGATGAAATATGCTGGACACATTCTGAAAGACAGGTCATGAATTTAAAATACAGAAAGAAGCATACATTTTTGGACATGGATAATTTGTGAATTTATTTTGTAGTTATGTATAGAAACTTTTATTTTCCAGAGTTTTAAAAATTTGTTATTTGGTAGTTAAGGGGAGGAAAAAATTAATGAAAATGCTTGTTAATAGAAAAAGCATATACTTTAAAAAGAAAGTAATGCTGAGGATTATGCAAAAAGAAGGTATTAGTAGAAGCCTGTTCACCATAAATCAAGCCAAACTCCAGTCAAGTGAGCTGAATGCTGAACTCCAGCTCAGACGCACCCAATTCCTTCCCAAATAATTGTTTTTTTCCTCTTTGCAGATGGCAAACCTTATTGTTTCTAAGAACTGTGATCCAAAAATGACACAGTACATTTATAAAATCTATTTTAATTAAACCATATACCCATATTCTAAGGTTCATGGTAGCATAGTTAGGATTCATATTTTAAAAATCATCCAGATTTTGAAACAACTTGGAAAGAAATGTGTTTTCCCTGTAAAGAAAACTCACTGAAAAAATCCAGATATATTCAAATTGTGTTAAACTGTGACCATTCAAAAAGAAAAAAATTAGACCAAAATAATTATGCTTCATATGATTATATAATTTTGAAATTGGAAAAATCTTAGAAAAGGTTTTATTTAAACTATCCTACAAAAGGATAACCTCTGCAATACTCCTGAAAATTGTTCAGCCAAGTTAAGTCAAAGAACATTTTTCAAGTGCCTTCTATTTGTCGTGTACTGTGCCAAGTGTTAGGTCAGCTATTACTTGAAGATTTCCAATGCTAAGGGATTAACAGTTTTGATAACTGGTCTTTCCATTTTTGGAGAGCTCTTAAATGATAAAAAATTCAGAGATTTGCAAGATTTAATGTTTGGAACAGAATTTAGGGGTGATTTAATTCAACCCATGCCTGAACAAGATTTTCCTCTAAAACATACCTGTCAAGTTGTTGACCAGCTTTTCCTTGTGGATCTGAGGGGCAAGGAGGAAGACTATCCCCAGAGGCAGCTTATTCCACTTTTTGATAGTCTTAATTATTAGGACATTTTCCTCCTTAATTTGAACCTCAAATTATCTCTTCAATTTCCATCCCATATGCTCTTGGTTGTACCTTGTTGGGTAAACAGAATGAACTTAATCCTTCTTCTATGTCATAACTCTTCTATCTAGAAGTCTTTCTTGATCCATCCAGCTGCTAGTACCTTCTCTCTCAGTTACTTTGCATTCTTTTTTTTCTTTGTATATACTTTTGTAAGCAGGCTCCAAATGTTAACCACCAAAAAGGGAAACTCTGAGCATGGTCTAGGGGATAACTTTTATTACGCAGTTATATTGTGACCTCATTGGAATATAGTTTATTTGAAGTCAGGGACTCTTTCAGACCTTTGTATCACCAGCATTTTGCATAGATTCTAGCATAAAGGAGAGGCTTAATAAATGATTGCTAATTGATTGAGTCTATGATAGCCAAAAGTGTTGTGAGAAAGGGAAATTCTAACTGATTAGTTTTAGTGATTGGGGTAAGTGAGGTGTGGGTGATAGAGGAGGATTTTTTTAATGTACAAGGATAGTAAACCCAGAGGCTGGTTTCTTGAATCACTCACTAACCAATTTTCTTTTAGAGATTTACCCCAAAGTGTTGACTTTCTTGCCTTTGGTTGTTATACTTAGAGATAAAGTTCATTACTAGCTATTCTCATAGATAAAGTTCTACCTAGGAGTCATAGCACTTTTCTAGTATTGGGGAGGGGACATGGCAAAAGGGTATGGCAAAAGTTGTCTTTCATTCCAGTAATAAGACTCTGCTTACTGGATAAATGACTGACATCCTTTTTGACTGGTAAAAGTGCATTGCTAAAATTATCTCAAGAATCTTCTTTGTGTCTTGATAAGGTAGATGGGAAGCAAATATGATGCAGTCATTTATGCTCTGTGAATTGGGGGAATTGCAGACTGCAGAGCTTTAAAAATAGAATAGAAAGGCATCTGTCTTAAATGGCTGTTGTTTGGGGGGATTGTTTTGTTTATTTGTTTTTTTTTTCTGGAGGTTGGTTTTGATTTAAGATAGACCCACTTGGAGGCAAAGGGTTGGTTTAGATTATTTTTGAGCTCTCCCTGTCACTCCTAGAATGCTAAACTCATGAAATCAAAGCAAAGAAGGCAGAAGACAGGGTAGGAACCTTTCCAAAGTCCCATAGCAAAATATAAAACAGATCTTGAAACCTTATCATGGATTTCTTGTGCAGTTTTCCCTCTAAGGGAACCACTTATGTTGGGCCATGCTTTCCTTAAATTGTGTGCCAGTTGAGTAAGGAGTCTTGGGAACTAGCAGACATCCTGATTGTTTAATGTGCATTTGGAAATCTCTAGTGACTATCAGAGAGTATCTAAAAAATTAAACCTGTTAAAAGCTTTATCCATCTCCTGAAACTTCAGGCCAAAAGCAAACACTAATGTGTTTGCATGCATGTTATCTATCTATCTATCTATCTATCTATCTATCTATCTATCTATCTATCTATCCATCATCTATCATCTGTTTTAGTACCTTCAGTAAGACTTATGATTTTTTTTAATTTTTTTTTCAGCTTGAGGAAACAAGATAAGCTTTTTTATTTGTGTTTTCTTTTAATTTTTTTTTCTTTTCTCAGAATGATACTGTTTTTTTTTCGTTTTTTTTTCTCCCCCCAGTTAGGCATGTCATCTCCTTATCGGGGGCAAATCAATGCAGCATGTCTTAAATCTGAAAGCTCTCCACTGACATTCTTCACTCAGCTTACTAGCCAAAGCTATTCCTGCAGCTGCTCCCTCCCAAGGTGTTCCAAAAATAATAAGATTAGGCCATTCTGACACATGCCTTCCCCTTTCCAATACAGTTTGGAGCTCAATTTGACAGGCTGATTGGGGCCTCTTGAGCTCACTTCCCATTAGTGGAGCCCAGACAAATCAGACAGGAAGACTCTAACAAGCAGTCCCAGGATCTTCTCCACCCCAAATGGCCAATAGATGCCTCTAGTAACAAGTAAAGACTACAGGAATCAATGATAACATTGAATGTATCACAAATCCCACAGTTTCAATGGATTAAGCATCCATATAAAGGAACCATTTATACCTTACAGATGCAAACTAAATACAATCTGAATTTCAACATTTTCTTTTTATCTAGAAATAGAAAAGATCATTTTTTTCATTATCCAATGCTTTCTCTCCCCCTGCTGTACTGTAACATGACCCCTACACATTGCAGATAGGAAACAGATAACAGAAAACCTGCTTGTGACATTTTAAATCTTTAATAACATTACTCTTTGCAACTCAAAAAGCATTTCCCTTCAGAGTCTTTCCTGAATTAGGTGCTTTTTTTACACAACCGGTTATTTAGATGTAGGAGCTTTTTAGGTTTTGTTGTTTTTAAAATCAAGACATTTGTACTATTTAATGCTTAAATAATTCATTCAGAAAACTATACATTATCTGTGTTAGGACATAAGGAATCCAATAATCACTTCAAAAATGTTCTGTGCTCCTACTCTTCCTTTTCTAATTGAAAAATGTCTAATATCAATTATCATGTTGTTATTGTTGTTCAGTTATTTCACTTGTGTCTGACTCTTCGTGACCCCATTTGGGGCTTTCTTGGCACAGATACTGGAGTAATTTGCCATTTCTTTCTCCACCTCATTTTATAGATGAGGAAACTAAGGCAAACAGGCTTAAGTGACTTGCCCAGGGTCACACAGCTAGTAAGTGTCTGAGGACAGATTTGAACTCAGGGCTTCCTGACTCCAGGTCTGGCATTCTATTCACTTTACTACTAATGATCATACTTTCATATAATTTATAGCTTTCTTTTTTTTTCTCAATGTACTTTGCTATAGATTATTTAATTTGTTCTTTGCCATAAATCGTATATGATAGTTCGAATAACTCAGTGATACAATTTTCACATGAAGATCCTAATATTTTTAAGTGTCTTACCTAGCGTGATGTTGACTGGGAAGATTCCCTGGGATTTTTGATTTGAGAAGACTACCTAGGGTAACTGAGTTGCCTGAGGCAACTAAGGGGTTAAGTGACTTTCCCAGGATCATTTAACATAGCTATGCATGTTTCAATTACTCTAAATGCATTTTCATTTTATCTGCAATAAAATAAGAACATAAAAGGGCTATTTACTTTATAGGATAATAGATTTAAAGTTTAAAGAGACCTAAGAGGTCTTGGAGTCTCATTGGAGAGAAAGGGAAGCTGAGACCCAGAGATGTTAAGGAACTTGCTCCAGGTCCAGCTAGTAAATATCTGAAGTGGAATATACAGCTGAGTAGAGGATGGATTGGAGTGGGGACGCTGAAATTAGAGGGTGTGGGGTGTACTGTGGAGTGTGTTGGACTTGAAATAATGAAGGTGTGCAAGACTCCTACAAGAAGACTTGCCTTATCTTCTTTAATCTTAGAACTTTTCCTCTGAGATTATCTCAAATTGGATTATCTCTGACTGTTATTTCAAATTATCGCACATGGATGAGATTCTATCTTGTTATTTTATTTGTACGTAGTTATTTGCATCCTTTCTTCTCCATTAGACTATGAATTCCTTGAAAGCAGGAAATGTTTTTGCTTTTCCTTGTATCCGCAGGATTTAAACACAGTACTTGATATGTAATAAGCACTTGATACACAATAATCATAAAAATACTTGATTTGATTTGACATTTAAGAATATCTCAAAGTGGAAAGATCCCTCTGTAAGTAGGAAATTGTTCCTTACTAGAGGTCCTCCAGCAAAAGATGGATTATAGAGATAATTCTTTTTCAGGTATAAATTGGACTAGATGGGCATCCCTTCCAACTCTGAGATTTGTAAATACGAGTTTGGAAACTTACCTTGATCATCCCTCACTTTCTGGAATAACCTTTAATTCATCTCTGATTCAAAAATGAAGCTAAATCTTGGTTGACCTTTTTTTTAATGCTTTAATCACGTACACTCTTGGAAGTTTTGAGTACCATGGAACTATCACCTGATGAATACGATAGCAAAGTAATTCTAACACTAGAATATTTTAACTGGAAGGGCTCTGAGAACTCATTTTGTCCAATACTTTTAATTTATAGCTGAGAAAACTGAGGTCCAAATAACATAAGTTGACTAGCCCAAAATCATATAGCTAGGAAATGGAAGATCTATGACTAGGAGCCAGTTTGCAAACTCCCATTCCAGAGTTCCTTTTAATTATCCTAAAAGAACTAGTTTTAGGCTTTGAACTATCACCATCTTCCTGCTCATCCCAAGGTCACATGGAATCAGTTTACATTTCAAAATGAATTAGGCTCCCACTACATTTTTCATCTACCTTTATTGTGTTTCTTCCCTTGACAAGAATTATTGAATTTTGTCCTGTTTAATTTTCTTTTTTTTCCTCTTGCTAAAAGTAATTTTTTATTATTTGTCTTGTCTGTTAGAATAGAAGATCAGAGTAGTTTAATGTGAAGAACACCAAATTTGAACTTAGAAGAGGTAGGGTTGGGTCCCAGTTCTGCCATTTACTACTTATACAAACTTGTACAATAAACAAATGAAAAAGTATTTAGTACATAATATGTTCTAGGTGCTATTTTAAGTCCTGGAAATACAAATATAAAAGTGATCTAGGTCCTACCCTCAAGAAGCTTACTTGCTAATATAAGGGGAGAGAATGCATGTAGTCCAGTGGGGGCTAAAAGAGTTTCAGGTTGTGGTTGGTTCATCCAAACATGGAAAGAGGAATATGTGTTGTTAAAAATGATTTCTCTTTGTTGTCTGTGTCTTGGAAATTCAGAGCTTCCCCTCACTGCCAGACTTCTGACCAAAGTTCTTCAGAAGAACATCTCTGAAAATAAAGATTGCATTGAATCTTCTTTTCTTGGTCAAGCTCCAACCCAGGCCTGAATTGATTTTGTCCTACTCAGGTTTGGGTGGAGACAGACTTCCAAGACTGGGGGTGGTATTGCCTTTGATGGCTGGCGATATTTGCCCTTGTGGACTGAGTGATCTAAGGAACCCACCCACCTCCTAGTATGTTGACTAATCATGGTTGATCGGCACCCCTTGCTTTTTGAAAGGCACATAAGGCTGTACCCCAAAATCCCAAGCTGAGCCAATTCTGAACTGGCCCCTTTAGCATTGCCCAGTTTTGTTCTGAACTCCCATGCAATGCATGTCAAGCCAGCTTGAGAGAAATTAAACTGTGAACACATATACCCCAGTTTTGTTTGTCTCTTTCTTAGAGCAGACTCCATTTCAATTGTGGTTTGTGGGGTTCAGGATTCACAGTGTAGTAGCAGAGTAGATGGAACTGTGAGCAAAAAATCAATAACCCTCTCTGGTCCTTAGCTTCTTTATCAAGACAAAGAGAGAACTGGACTGGATGTCCTCTGAGATCCTGCCCAGATGCAAATCTACATCCTATGGTGCTTTGATCTCCCCAAGAGAAACAAAGTCACTGTCACCATTTTTCCTTTTTTTTTTTTAACATCATGCCTCAGTAGAGGTCATGCCTACATTTAGCTGGACAACCTGTTGGGACTTAATAATAGTGGAATGGTCAACTAGCGTGATCAGCTGTATTCTGTTACCATGACTCCTCCCTGGGATCTGCAAATGCCTTCAGCACTACTTCTACTTGAAGCTACTCTTAGATCACCTTCCATCCCTTAAGGGGCATGGATAGAGGCCTTTGACTTTTCTGGGCCATTGTGAATTAGCTTTGAAGATACAGTCCTGTACCTTTGCTGATATAAGTGGCCTAAATGATGGGGCAATTTTGAGGAGCTGCTCTTGATCAGGCAAATTCCTTCATGGAATAGAAGGGCACCCTGTTGGGAGATCATAGACATTAGACTATAGACATAGACATAGACATAGACATAGACTAAGTATTTCATGGTTACTTGATACCCTTAGGGAAAGTATGGGATTATAAACACAATGTTAGATTTTGATTAAGCGAAGATTGAAATTGGTTTATATCAATGAATTTTAGCCTTTAAGGGTGGTTCTCATTTGGCAAGAGGATATGTTAATGGATGTCTTTAAAGTGATTGAATGAATAGTGAAATAGATTCCTGGGGAAAGAGGGGAATTTATGAACAATAAAAATGGTGGAAAGACAATGGAGTGACCATTTGTTGAGACTGAGGGATAGCAGGTAGACAGCTTAAAGCTTCTACTAGTAACCTTGAGAGTTCAAGAGAAAGCAACAGAAGACCCAGGGCCATTGAGTGTACCCTGTGTGCTGAATTTGTGAGAGGATGAATTTATGAGGATATACTCTACATCATTGGAAGGATACGCTTGGATATTATGGAGAGGGATATGAAGATGTCATAGATTCATATGAGCTTCAAATAAAGTTTGATTCTTACAGATTTGTCCTCTGTAATAGTCCTTACTATTCACTTCATCATAAGAGTCAGAGAAGTCAGCTTTGGTTTCAGGAACATGAGGGAGGAATATGTAAGTGACAAAAGGATCCTGAACTGATACAGTTTGAGACAGCTAGGGATTCATGAATGATCAGGTAAAGGAAATCTGAGGTTGTTGGGTCTTTTGTTTTTGCTGTAGTACCCTTCATCACTATACTGAAAATTGTAGACAAGAATCTTTCAATTGGAGACTTCCCACTATGCTTTTGGAAAATGAGGCAGGAATTTTCAGTCAAGAAGGAATCTATTTTTTTTTCTGTCTAAAGCATTCTAAAGGTAGGAAAGAAATGTTTATTTTCCTTGCCATAATTACCCTGAAGTCTGTGCTGTACCCTGTACTGGGGGTAGTGGGGGAGAGGAAGCAGAAATAGAAGATTGATTAAGGGACTTCAGATAACCATCCTTTTTAGAGTGGAGTCAAAAAAATGGAAAGTGTCTAACACCAACATCAAAAGTGTACTTATGGTGGAAAAGAAGCCTGGGAGGGAAGATAGTAAGGTCATATACTGTTGATGTGTGTGGAATAGGGTTTTAAAGTCAAATGACTAAGGTTAGTTAAACCCTAGTCGAGGAAATGGATCTGTCCCCATCCTTTCAAAACCACTGACAGAATCTCAAGAACCCAGCACTGGATTATTTATTAATAATTAATTAATATTTTATATTTATATTTAATATATTTACAATATGTGCTTAGAGTTTTGGTAATCAAAATGGTGTCTGGACTCAGGCAACATAACCTTGAATGACTTATTGAAGGGATTATTCTCAGGACTTATTGGACATCATTAACCAGAAGCCAGCAGACCAGTTGGTTCCACATTGCAATTATAATTGCTTCACTTTTGCTTCATACCAATGATGACTCAATTAAGCAGACAAAATTTCTTCATTAAGTGACTGAGGAGGAATATTTTCAAGTAAATGTCAAAAAGTGGTGTTTTTTACAGTTTCTACTCCATAGCACTGTTTTTATTATCTTTTTTTTAAATTGACAAGGAACCTAAGGAATGCAATTTGCACCTGAATCAGCTGCTAAGTACTGAATGTGATCGACATCTATCTGATACCACTGTGACCTCTTTCTCTTGATTTGAGACATTTTGGCAAGAGTTCAGAAAGCTCAAATCTATATCAAGCAGTACTTGCTGAGATGAAATTATCTTAGAATTAGGGCTGAGGATGAGTAGAAGTGTCTTTTGGATGCTGTTCAGATACTAAGATTACCTGGTTGTGTCCTTTGGGTTGACCAACATACTTTCTACTTTCTAACATTTAATCAACAAAGTGCTACCTTTTTGTTCAACATGTCATAATCTACTCTGGTGACATTTCCCTTGGTGTGAACAAGAAGACATTACAAAGCTTAACCAAGTAAATTAATTGACCCAACTGTTCCAGGTTCATAATGTTAGCTTGAGAAGAATGTTTTATGCCAGAGGCCAACAATCTTCCTGGGATTTGTCCTGGGACAGAATGATTGCCAATAGGGCGCACTACACTGAATTTTCTTATCAAGAGCTAAGATTCTCAAGCATTTGGTGGTGATGGAGACTCTGAGTGGGGACAAGAGTCACGTAGATTTATCAGTGACTCCCCACAATTGAACATGGCCTAGCTGCCAAAATGTCAGTTCTGATCACCTTGGGTTATCTTTTGGCCAGATTCCTCTGTAGCCCTACTGCTCCCTTTAAACAGCTCCCCATTTTCTACTTCATTGGGATTACTTGTGTTTTTCCTCTCTCTCCAAATGACTCTGTCTTTTTTGTATTTATTTTGTGCAATATAGATTTATGTGTTGTCCTCCCCAATAGGATTCCAATAGTCATTCAGGCAGGTTATTACAAAATGTAAATTTTTTGAAGGCAGAGATGGTTTTGACTCTGTCTTTGAATCTCCAGTGGCTAGCACAGTGCCCGGCACATATGTTTATATTTTAACTTTATATTTAGTAAATATTTTAACATGTATTTCTTATCTCCTCCAAGAGAATATAAGCTCATTGTCAGTAGGGATTGTTTTACTTTGTGTTCTAATCATCTGGTATACTGCTTGGCACACAGTTGGTGTTTAATAAATAGTTAATTGATTGATTGATGCCTTTTGCTGAATCAATGGCAATTTTTTTAAAAAAATAAATGTTTATCAATGTCTTTTGCATTTATGCCATCCTAATTTCTCAATTTATTCTCTCCCCTCCCCCTGTCCCTCCAAAAGGAACATCCCTTATACAAAGAACAAAAGAGAGGAAAAAAGTTTATCAAAACTGAAATATGTATATATATATATATATATATATATATATATATATATATATATATATATATATATATATATATATATATATATATATATAATGCTGTATACAATATTCCACATCCACAATTCTTCACCTTGGTAAAGAAGCAGGGGGAGGTGGATGGCAAACCTTTATCACCTATTTATTATGAGTTGCTCAACAGTGGTGGAAACCTTTTGCCTGTTCACACAGAATCATAGAATTTCAGAGTTGGAATAGATTCAGCGACTGTCTACTTTAATTCATACAAATGAATTCACTATCTGCAATTCAAAGCATCAGAAAATACTTATAGGACACCTGTATGACATTTGTTAGTGCAGAAAACTATCTTGGGAGTTGTGAGCACAGTAGATGAAAGGAAACTCAGTAATAGCTATAAGGACATGTTCTACTTGTGTATTTCATTAAACACACAGGAACAGTGGTTGTGAAAACAAGACTTGAGATTCTTGGTTGCGCATTTGGAATTTGGCTTGGGAGCTATAGAAGTGACATAAGAATGACTTTGAGTATGGTTGGAGTTGGAGCAACTGAAATGATAAATTTCAGTGTTGGGTATGGGGCACAAATGTGAAATGCTGGCTAGCTTGTACCCTGCTCTCCATCACCAGAATGGATTGAGCTTTTTATTCAGTACCTCTGAATCATGGCTGATGATCTATCTCCTAGAGATTGCAGGAGGTATGAGAATTGGGGAGCCAAGATATCCTAGGACATTGTGCATTATGGCAGAATACTAGGCTTTAGTTTTCCCAAATAAATCCAGTCTATTCAACAAATAAGTATGAGGAATCCCCCCTTCCCCATGAGGTCTGAGAAAGGCCATGGTACTATTTATTAAATGTATTAACTTTTCTTTTTTCTCCCTGTGTGTGTGTGTGTGCATATGTGTGTGTGTGTGGGGGGGTGACAGGGTGGGCATCCATAATCATTATATTCCAGAAAACTGCCTCAAGTGAACTTCAAGCTCTCATACAAGTAGATCACATACTCAGTTTACGCTTCAAGAAACTCTATTTAGTGGTGACTGCACATAGGTCATTTTAAAAATCTTACCACACAAGAGCCTGATCCTTCACTACACAAACATGTCAATAGCTAGATTCATTATTCTTCAGAGGTCTTGAGTTTGTACTGGGCATTCCATGGAGAGCTGAGGAAATGAATCTGTACCCTGCCTGAGTTATTAGGCTTGTTACAGCACATCCTTTCAAAACCATTGACAGAATCTCGAGAACCCGGCACTGGAAAAATTCACAGAAAGGAGCCTTGCCTAGGGGAATGAGGGAGACAAACAGCAGATGGCTTCTCAACCTCTAGGCCTTTGCTTAATCGTTCCCTTCTACTTTCTCTCTTAATGGATGGAGTGCTGGGCCTGGAGTCAGGAAGACCTCAGTTCAAATTCTACCTTGGACATTCAGTAACTGTGTGACCCTGGGAGAGTCATTTATCCTCTGCCTTAATCCACTGGAGAAGGAAATGGCAAACCACTCCACTATCTTTGCCAAGAAAACCCCATGGATAGTATATATGCCATGGGATCACAAAGAGCCAATAACAAACAACACTTTTTCTTCTCCATTCTACTTTAACCCTCCAAATCAAATACTACTCAACCTTCAAAATGCAGCTCAAGTACTAGCTGCTCCATGAAGTCTGCATCAACCAGTCTTGCCCTCATTGGTTTCTTTCTTTCCTGACCACACATTCTTTAATTTTGAACAATACATTTTGGCATGGAATTCCCACGGACACATTATCTATGTCTTGATTTTGTTCTCAAATTACTTCTTGTATCTATACACCATGTCTAATTAGATGGCAAGCTCTTTGAAAACAGGAACTGTTTTATACTTTAAAAAAATCCTCCACAGGACTAGACACTTGATACTTCCTTGGTAATTGAAATTTCTTTTTGGAGGAGTGTTTATCATAGGAACCAAGTCTGCCTTTCTCTCTATTTGTGGATAAGAATAGGACTAGCACACCATCCCAGAGGATGAAACTTCTCCATAGTCTCTCACTTTTTTCTTCTTGTAATTCTAGCATTTATGGTGATATTTCATCCTGTGAACTAGTATAAAGTTCCTCCATACAGTGCAATTAAAAAAAGTCAACAAAAGCTAGTGGGCTATACTCCCTGCTGTTTCCCACTGAGCATACTTTTTGCCATAATAAACAAGGGGACATTTCATTGTGATTTGACTCTAACAAAACTTCACTTCCCTTTTTCCTCTTAGAATTTTTCCTGTCCTACTTTTCCATCCAATGGTTCTGCCTTAGCAAAGGCATTTGACATATCAATAAAGAGACTTTAGGAATGAAAAAGAAGTTTAAAGCTGTCATTTCCATTCACCACTCCTGTTTGCTTAAGTAATATTACTCCCCATCCCCTATTGAATACATAATGATTTGTGTCAGGTGTTTCTTATTCTACTCGCAGGAAAATGACTTATAGCCAAGGGTATACTAGCACCAGCTTGAACTAGCTCATGAGGGCTGAGTGTTAAATTTTCAGTGTTTCTGGGAATACATTGCAGTGATTGAATATTGTTTGAATATGATTAGACCATCACTGCAATGCATTTCCAGAGGATCATTACATAGTTGAAAATACTCAAGGATTTGAATTTTTTCTACAGCTAACCCTTTTACCTGTGTCCTTAATCCTATCCATTTCCATCTCTTCCAGCAGCTCTTCTTTTGAACATCTCATTTTCCCCTATAAACTTCAATTTCTCTATATGTTTTGGCTCCTGTCTGGATGACAAAAATTTACTGTATCTTTACTATCCTTTAAAAACAACCTTAACAAAGCAATTTTTTTCTCTTGACCATATCATCTCCTCAAATTATTGTACTATGTCTTTTCTCATTTTCTCCAGTCACATTCCTAGGGGTTTTAAAAAAAAAGTTTTCTTCACAGGTTGTTTTTTTACTTCCTTACTTTTACCCAGTTCTCAACCCTTTGCAATTTGGCTTCAGTCCTCGTTATTAAATGAAACTGCTTTCTAAATGGTTAACAGTGATCTCTTGATTGCTAAATCCAGGGGCCTTTTCTTATTTCACACATGTCCTGACTCATCTGACATTACTCGATGTTTCTTTGTACTCTCTTTTCCCTTCTCACCTATCTAACCAATTCTTAGCTAAATCATCAGTCACACTAACCTTTTAACCCTGGAACTTCCCCATGGTTTTATCTTGGACCCTTTTTTCCTTTTCTCTCTATGCTTTCTTTCAGTGATCTCATTAGCTGCCATCATTTCAATAATCTAAATTCCTATATTTATATATCCAACATCAATCATTCTTTTTAGCTCTTGTCCCTCATTGCCAATTAATTGCCAAGTCGATGGCCTGTAGACAACCCAGTCTTAGTATATCTGAAACAGAACTTATTATCTTTCCTCTTACACTCAGTCATACTCTTGAATTCATTATTTCTGTTGATTGTAGCACCATTCTTCCAGTCACCCAGGCTCAAATCCTTGAGTCATCCTTGGCTCTTTCCTTTCTTTATCCTCTATGTCCAATCAGCTGCAAAGTTTTGCCTTTTTTACCACCAAAATATATATTTACATCCACTAACTCTCTTTCATATACTATATAATCCAAACTGGCTTGTGTGCTGTCCCCTGAACTTGTCATTTCTTCCCTTATCTTACTGGATTTTCACAGATTGTCTCCTGTGCTCAGAATGCCTTCCATCTTCATATCTGTGTCTTAGAGCCTCTGTCTCCCTCCAAGGATTGCCTCAAGTTCCACCACCTATGAGAAGTGTTCTGATTCCTCGACTGCTTTCTTTCTCTCTAAAACATATATATATAGTTATATATATATATATATATATATATATACACACACACACACAGAGATATGTATATATACACATACATGTTTTAATATGTATCTGCAAACATATATAAATGTGTATATGAGTTGATGTAAAAGATATATACATATATATACATAAACTGCACATTGTATGCATGTATTATATATGTATGTATCATGTGCATTTGAATAATCAGTATTTATACTCTATCTCCCAAATGAAATATATATACCTTGAAATCAAGGACTATATTTTATTTTACCTTTGTATCCTCAGCATCAAGCATAATGCTTTATCCATAGTGGGTGCCTAATAAATACTTAGTCTTTTAAATCAGACTGAATTATTCACTACATGACAGCAAATAATACTGAAAATATCTCTCCACCAAAAAAAGAACACATCTCTACCCACCCTGCCTCGGCAGATGATTCCTGGCCATCATTTTCCCTTAATATTCAATCATTTGAAATTTGCCTGCAAGACACATATCTATTAATTTCATTTTTTTCAGGGCAAAAATTTTTTGGTGGTGGTGGGGGGAATGTAGAGAATGAGACAAACTCAGAAGAGCTTCTTTGAACAGCAGAAATAAACAACAATGAATTGCTGAGCAAATTAAACTTCCTCCTCTGTCCAAATAGGATATTTGATTTGAGAAAGTACCAGTGACTTTCTTTCTTCTAAGTCAATGTGGGTTAACTTTAAAGAAAAAGGTGCAGTGCTGATTTCTCTTTCCCTTCTTTCCATTCATTCATTAATCATGCTGAAAGCTAGGGTTGGAAGGGGAATGTTGGGGAGGATGAAAGAGAAAGGTATAAAGAGTATTCTTTGTTTCACTTCAAACTCTTATATGGGGAAAGGGAAGCATATTAAAGCTGCCCAAAAGTGAGGAACCCCACCCCCTGTATCCCTTCTATCTCCTTCCTTCCCTGATTTGAAGTACTAATGAGGCCGAAGAGCACAAAAAGAATGGATTGTCGCTAAAAGAGGCCTTCTGCAGTTTTAATCAAGGATCCCAAAGCAAATTTTAAAATGTTTATTCTGAGTGGTTAGATACTTGCTTAGTATTCCAGCAGTGTTACATTGTACTTGTGGCCAAGAAAATCAAAATATCAGTTAATGAGGGGGTGATGGGGAGCTGGTGATATACAAACAGGAAAATGGTAGGCTTGCAACATTTTAAGACTTCAGAAGTAAGCAGGAATTTTTGAAGTATGAGTGAAGTATTACCTACAGATAAAATTAATATAGATTAGCAATATCTTGAATAAATTATTTTCCAGTGATCACAAAATAAATAGAAAGTTACTTCTAGTGACAGATTAGTGCTTTCCTCATGGTAGAGGAAAGACATTTAGAATGAGTTGGTTCTTTGTATCTGGGCAAATAATTAAATAATAAATCTAGTAAGCTATAACAAAGCATTCAACCTCAGTGATTTCGGAAGCTGGCATTTTAAAAGAAAATTTATGAGAAAGAGCACAATCTCCTTTACAATACAGTCCTTAGAAATTTCTTTCAAGGAAGGCAATCAGGGAGAACCCAGGAAGTGAGTTTTCTCTTTATTAGAGATGAGCTGGGGTGGATTATTCTGACCACTTGGCTGGGGAGAATTCTAAGCCATTAGGCTAGAAGGCCAAGCTTCTAGGAAAGGCACAAAATGGGGGATGCCCAAGTTAGGGATTTTTAGGGATTAGTGATATCCTGTAGGGAGAAGGCCTAGGATACAATGTCAAGTCATGTTTAATAAGCAGATGCCATTATACCCTTCATAAATTAATCAGGGCTGCAGGAACTAAATGAATGACAAGAATGGAGAGAAGAAAAGCTTCATAAACAGGATGGGTATGGAATGAGGCCATTGTAAGTTATTTAATTCAACAAAACACTTATTAAATGTCTAGTGGGTATTGCAGACTATGCTACATGCTGTAGGGGGCAGGGTACAAGATTTTGAGAAAATACAGTCCCTGGGACATATGGTATTCAGCAAGCAGTATTGTATGCCTACTGTGTACCATGTATCACACAAAGTGCTGGATATAAAAAGCCAGAAATAGAAACAGCTTCTGCCCCACAAAAAATACTCATAATACATGATAATCATAAGTAATACATGAGGTCTGAGAAGGGGAAATGTCATTATTGACTGAGAGGACTGAAGGCTCTACTGACAATTTAACTTAGAGGACAAGGAATATGATAAAGGGACAGATTTGTGATTGGCCACTGAGCCCAAGCTGGGTGTGCATTCAAAAGCCACCAACCTGCCAATGTGAATCTCTTTATGTTTCCAGAGAGCAGGAAGACCAGTTTGAATGCTAGTGAAACATTAAAGGTAGGTGGTAATGAAGGCCAGCCCCAAGGTATTAGCAATGGGAAGAGAGTGAGTGGGGTGGGAGGAGGCTTTCTGCTATGCAATATGTGTAGAGGGAAAATTATCTGGATCCACTTACAGGAGTCAAGTAGATGAAAAGAAAACACAAAGGGTAGTCTACAAGTGCCACAAACAGACAGAAATAGTGACTCTGATAAACTCCATTTTGAACAGGTTGACTTGGAGCTGCTAGCAGATTAGAGATATCCTGTATAGAGTTCAACATACGGGATATTTATTTAAGATATTGCCAGTCTATAGTAACAACTTTACAGGCATGTGAGGCTACTGTAGAACATAATGCAATAGAAATATAGCATTTGGGCTAACCATAATTGGCCCTGCAGAAAGAGAGGAGATGGGCATTTTCCATCCATACTTGGGTATAAGAGGCAGTCCCTATGAGAAAGGCTTTTTTTTCAATTGCTTTGGAGCAGTAAAAGATACAAAAAATACTTGAACTTGAAAAATGCCTTTTCTTCTGAGCATTTTTATTTCCTTCCCCCCATCCCCCTACCCACCTTACCTACCTCCTTCCAGTTACCTAGGAAGCAGGCAGGTGACAGATGTCAGCATGCTATACTGAAAGCAGTGGAAGAGCCCCATCGTTTTTTTTTTTAACAAGGTCACTTTGTATGTCAATGAACATTTCAGGAAACAGAACCTAGGTTTTAAATGGGCTGTTTGGGAGGTAATTGTTCTCCATCACTGGATGTTTTCTAGTGGAGACTCTAACTACTTATGAGGAATGAGGTAGATGTCATTCTTGTTCAGCTGCAGCTTTTGGTTCTCAGGGCAAGACCTCACTTCAGTCTCCCCAATCCTGAAATCAGCCTGAGATGATAAACATCAGGAGGTTTGGCCTTCAAAGCCGCTATTCCTTTTTAAATGATATCATGACTAGCAAACTTATAGGATCACAGATGGGTAGGTAATGCTGCTATCACATTTACTCTCTGAATCTCTAGCAATGAAATGGGCACTGTCTTTCTAATTCACTCACATGGTACCCTACGGGCTAGATCTGATTTCACTGGACAGTTTATTCTTAGCAAATATTCTACTTTCTTGTAAATGCAAATGCAGGATAAACTTCTCTGTCAGAAACAATCTGCAAGATAGTTTGTAAAAAACAAAACAAAACACAGAACAGAACAAAACAAAATAAGGGGTGAGGGGAAAATAGGAGAAATTGGCTTTCTCTTTATTTGTTTTTCCAAAGATTCCTCATCCCTTTCCGGAGTGAGGCTCCAGCATTGCAGACATTAAGAAACCAGGAACCATGGGACCCTGTTGCTTGGAAACAGACTGATTACAGTTAACCATAGCCAGCTACAAGGAAATTCTACCTGATCCTTTAGGACCATTTGTCAAGGCTCATTATGATGAAAAAGAAAATTTACACTTTGGTAAAGCTTTCAAATATCATCACAAGGACATCCTAGAAGATATGGACATCTGCCTAGGGATGGGGGTTCAGGGCATTAAAGGTACAATCTGGAGGCCAAGATTCATCAGCCCAAATGGAAATCAGCCCAAATTAATTCGGCACTATGCACAATTGAGAAACCAAAAATCCAAATCTAAGCACATAGCCAATCATCTCTGGAATTACACTGTCTGCTTTGAGGTTAGAAGCCAAAACCAGTCAGCCAGAGACACTAATAATGAGCATTTGTATTCCACAGCCATGCCAGGCTAGCTACTCCTTCCATGGAGATCTACAGCAGAACTTTCAATCGGCCATTGCCACCAACACCTGCTCAGAAAGGAACAGTCATTTGTTTCCTGGTGCCCCGTTAGGTGGGCAAGATTTGTTGGGATGGCACTATAGCATTGGTATTACAGAAGAATCTAACTGACGGAACAAGGACATCTAGAAATGTTTACATATGTGCATATACACTCACTCACATACATGCATGCATATCAATGTGTATACACAGACATATATAAACTCAAGAGCAGGGTCATCCACAAAACTTTATATGTGTATGTTCACATTTGCATAGTATGCATATGTATATACACATACACATATAAACTATGTATGGAGGAAGGGCAACTACAAATTATACATATACACATATGTATACATATATGTACATATATATAAACTTTATATGGAGAGATAGAGATAGAATGGACATTTACAAAGGTCTGTATATTATATAAATAATATGCATAGTTTATATAGGTGCTATGTGTATATAACATATACTCTATACACATCACTCTATACACATAGATGTGTATAGAGTAATGTATACTGTACTCTATACACATAAATATACATATGTTTATATTATATATAAATTTTATACGCAGAGAGATAAGGGAGGAAGACAGCAAGACTATAAAAGTATGTGCATATGTGTATGTATATATATTCCTATATATAAAATATGTATATATTCATATAGACAAATATACATATAGTTTACATATACATGTATTTTGTATTTGTGTTATGCACATGCATATTCACTTATGTGTACTGTATACATATATATATATATATTATATATATGTACATACTTACATTCATACATGCATATATTTTTTGGGGGAGGGACAGGGCTGAATATGTGATTTCATCAGTGTAGGAAACTCCCAAGGCAGACCTTATTCCACAATGTGGACTTGTCCAGGGTGACACCCCCAGTATAGGGTAGAGCCTGGATTTGAACCTGTCTTCCTGTTTCCTGTCTCCTAGACCATTTCTCTATTCACCACATCACATGCCCTCACACTTGTACACATAAACATATGTTAAAAAACACCAAATAGCCTAAAATCAGTTATAAAATCCTAATTAAAGAGAACAGGCTTTGCTTTATATTCTCATGAAACAGATCTTTATGGCCGTGTTAATCTCATTTTTTAAGGAGAATTATTCTTCTTTCTTTTTAAAAAAAAATCCTGAGCTGAGAAGGGGTTACAAAGACAGGCCACTAAATCTTAGCTTCTGTCAGCCAGTCAATAAGCATGTATTAAACTTCTATTATATGCCAGGCACTCTGTGCTAAGTGCTAGATATAAAAAGAGGCAAAAGATAGTCCCTACCCTCAAGAATCTTCCAATCTAAGAAGGTGACAATATGCAAACCAATATATACAAAACAAGCCATATACAAGATAAATAGGAAATAATTACCAGAGGGAAGGCACTAGAACTGAGCTAAGGCTTCCAATAAAAGACAGGATTTTTATTGGGACTTAAAGGAAGCCAGGAAAGCCAAAAGGCAGAATAGAGGAAGGAGAGAATTCTAGACATAGGGAACAGGCAGAGAAAATACCTAGCATGGGAGATGGAATGTCTTGTTTGAGGAATAGCTAAGAAGCTAGTATCAGTGGTTTAAAGAGTTATGTGTTGAGGAGAAATGTAAGAAAACTAAAAGGGAGCAGGGAGGTTGCTAAAGTTATAAGGAGCCTTGAATGCCAATCAAAAGATTTTGGAAGTGACAGAAATCCACTGGAGTTCATCAAAAGTTGGGGGTGGTGGGTGATATGGTTAGTTCTATTAAGTGTTTTCTTTTTGTTTTCTTTTGCTCGGGGCATATGGACAGATACATAGCCACATTGGGACTATGGTGCATCTCACAGGTAGCTATGACTTCTTTAATAGCGTGGACTCCCTCATTAACAAGATTTTTGACATTACTTAGCTTCATGATTAATCACTAGACATGTGTAGCACATCCTGTCTGGCTTTTACTAGTGTGCATTTCAGTCTAACTCACTGTCATTATTTGATAATTAAATTTGTCTACCCTGATATCCGAATATCAATATAATGCATTCTACTAACTGTTGGTTTAAGTTAAAAGATTTTCTAGAGCACTGGGAATTCAGGGTTTTTTTTGCTTTTGCTGGCTTAAATTTAGCCAGAAAATGTTGATCTTTTTGTTTTGGTTTCTTCAAAAAATGAAATATGTTTTTATGATAGTTTCTTTCTTTCTCTCTCCCTTTCTTTCTTTCCTTCCTTCCTTCCTTCCTTCCTTCCTTCCTTCCTTCCTTCCTTCCTTCCTCCCTCCCTCCTTCTCTGTCTCTTTCTTTCTTTCTTTCTTTCTTTCTTTCTTTCTTTCTTTCCTTCCTTCCTTCCTTACTCCCTCCCTCCTTTTCTGTCTCTTTCTTCCTTCCTTCCTTCCTTCCTTCCTTCCTTCCTTCCTTCCTTCCTTTCTTCTTTCTTTCTTTCTTTCTTTCTTTCTTTCTTTCTTTCTTTCTTTCTTTCTTTCTTTCTTCTTTCCTTCCTTCCTTCTTCCCCCCTTCCTTCCTTCTTTCCTTCCTTCCTTCCTCCCTCCCTCCCTCCTCCTCTCTCTGTCTTTCTCTCTCTCTCTCTCTCTCTCTCTCTCTCTCTCTCTCTCTCTCTCTTTCTTTCTTTCTTTCTTTCTGCTTCCATTGTGGTCATGGTTTCCTACACAAAGGAACTGGAGAGAAGTCAGTCTACCTGAACACAAAGTATTTACAAACCTCATCAAACATTTATTGACCATATAATGCAAACTTTTGCTTAATTAGATATGGAAAACAAAGGCATTCCCTTTCAGCACAGCTCTAGATTGTGTTGACTTGGAAAGCCTATAAGCTAACTGAACAAAAGACCCTAGAGGAAGTATGTGAAAAGCAAGAATAAGGAATGATCTCCCTGTCTCTAATCTCTGTTTTCTCTAATCCATCTTGAATATCGGTTTTAGACTTGTTATTAGTAGATGTTCAAATTGTGGCTCTTCCACACATTTGTCCTGTGACTAGAAACAAGTACCTTCTCAGAGCCACTTTTCCCACTTTTATATAATGGAAGAAATAATACTTGGATGCCCTGTCACACAAGGTTATTGGGATAATGAAACAAATCTTGTATATTAGGTGCTCCATAAACATTAAAGCATATTATCATTAGCTCCCTGAATAGTATAATTCACCTGCTCAAGAGATTACAATGACTGTACCAAATCCAAAGGCAGCTAGGTAGCACAGTGGATAGCACTGAGCTTGGAGGAAGACCTGAGGTTCAAATCTGGTCACAGATACTCTCTGTGTGATCCTGGGCAAATCACTTAGTCCTTTTTATCTCAGTTTCCTTATCTGTAAAATGAGCTGGAGAAGGAAATGACAAATCATTCCAGTAGCTTTGCCAAGAAAATCCCAAATGGGGTCACAAAGAGTTGAACATGACTGTAAAAGACTGAACAACTCTCAGATCCAGGCTTTACAACATGACTTTCAAGACCCTAAATATCCTGGTCTCACTTTATTGATCCAACTGTTTTCAGTACTCACTCTCTATTGCATAATTCAAACTAACTCCAGCTTAGCAGGAGTGTTCTGGAGGCAGCTTGAACCTAACCAATTATTAGGTAAGAAAAACAACAAACAATGACAACAACAATAATACTTTATATTTTTATGGGATTTTATCGTTTAAAGTCCTTTCCTCAGAAAAGCCTTTTAAGTAAGTCAATCAAGAAGCATTTATTAAGGGGCAGCTAGGTGGTGCAGTAGATAGAGCTCCAGCTTTGGAGTCAGGAGGACGTGAATTCAAATCCAGCCTCAGACACTTGACACTTACTAGCTGTGTGACCCTGGGTAAGTCACTTAACTCCGATTGCCTCACCAAAAAGAAAAAAAAAAAAGAAACATTTATTAAGTACCTACTATGTGTTATTCCCTGTGCTAAAACAGATCACATTAGCCCCAGTTTCCAGATGAAGAAGATAAATCTCAAAAAAAAAAAAATAAGTAACTTGCTTAGCGTAATATGATCAGTAGGTATTGGTAACAGCACAGGAACACATGTCTTCTGATTTCTAATACTAGGTAGCCAAGTATTATTTCTTCCATTTTACAGAGGAAGAAACTGAAGCTCTGAGAGGTTATTACTTGGCTATGATCATAGGAATATATGTAGGGGAGCAGGATTTGAACTTTTTAATAGTAATAATAATTTTAATAGAAAGAGCTCCCACATACTCCATTGCAAAAACTGTATTGCTGCATTTAAAAAAAAACAGATTTTTTTTTCACTGTACAATGACAATCTGGATTATACTGTTTCCCTCCCTATCTCCCTATCCAAACGAATGAAGAGTCCTCTCTCTCTCTCCCCTCATATGTGTTTCTATTCCTTTCTCCTTTTAGTGGAACTTGCTTTATTATTAAATTCCCTCAGTCTCTTTCCATAGACTCTTTGTTCCAATTTCATAATTAATCTTGCTGCTTGCCTTTAGATTCTAATGTCGTGTGTGTGTGTGTGTGTGTATGTGTGTGTGTGTGTGTGTGTGTGTGTGTGTGTGTGTTTGGGAACTGCAATGGCAATGAAGAGTTCATCGCTTTCATGGATTTTTATACTGTTTCTTTTTGGGGCTATAAAGTGGACAGCAAAGAAGAATGTCTGGTGGATAGCCTGAAATACATGATCTGCTCCATCCATATCAGAATTCTTCCAACTTTTTTTTCCAAAATGTTTCATAAGAGAGAATCAATAAAAGCAGAAGCTAAAACATTGGTGCTATATGATAGCTAAGCTCAGAGAGCTCCCAGGTTAATCCTTTGTTCTCAGAAGCTATAAGAGCAAATCCCTTCACCTTTGCTCAGAGGAGAGGCTTCTGAAAATTGGCCCACTTTTTGACCTCAAAATCCAGGTGGGACAGAGTTGGGGGTAATGGGCAGAATGAGGGAAGATTTCCAGGCCATTTGTTCTCAATCAAGGGGCTAAGGCAGAAGGGAAGGATGAGGTAGTGTTTCCATGCCCCTGAGCTGGGTCACATAGCTGGAGCCATATCTTGCATGACACAAATGCTATTGCTTACCCACAAGCACTACCCACAGAGTCCTGCTGGGAAGAAGTGGGCTCAGTGCCACTAAACTTCCTTGCTATGGAAGCTAGAGAGTAAGGTGTTTATTTATGGAATTTTGCAGAGCCAGGGCATTGTCTCATTTAACTTCTTAGGATATGAATGGATATTCAAATCAGCAGATTTCCAAATGGGATTTGATTCTCAGGTTCTCTTTTTCTTTGAATATTTAATTGGTATGTACTTAAAATCATCCCTGACTATAAATGTCGAAGAACAGAGTGAAAGTTTGAGTTCTTGAGGTTGTCATAAGAGTTTGTATCATTTTGTTTGCCCTTTCTCTTCATTCCAGGGATCAAATTAGAGGACATATTTAAGGCAGCCCATAACCACAGAGCAATACACCAATGTAACTTGCTATTCCATCACTCTGTGTCTTTAGAACACTACTGGAAGGTAAGAAAACAATATCATATAAAAGTCAAAATTCAATCATTGACGCTGAAGAAGAATTGATTCAAAAGAAAAAAAATGTGGTGGTGTTCCAACTAGCAGTGGAATTCTCCAACTCTTGGTGTTGCCCTAATTGCATTTTAAACACAGCAGTTGAAGGTGACCTGGAGCACCCCCAGTTCTAATTAGTGATAGCTTCTAGCAAGTTTTACATAGTAGATTTACAGTTTCATGTACAATTTTCTTTTTTATTGTACCATCTTATGGAAATGCTTGTTTTATTCCATAAGTTAAAAATAGAATTTAAGAAAGAGAGACAGCTGTAAATTTCATTTCATCATTACCCATAAGTTTTCTACATCCTTTTACAATTCTCTACAATTCCTTTCTTGGATCCTAACCTTGCATTTCCTTCTTCTCCTTTTGTCCTCCTAAGCCAATTCTTTACATTTAAGTAAATTTCTAATCACTTCCTTCTTCCTGATGTCCCAATCAATCATTCTTGCCCTGACTTTACTTCTCTCCCTTGACAGTCTTGACCTTATATCGTTTATGGCTTAAGGCCACCAGCTCATCTACATGCTGTCTTCTACCCTGGAATCCCTTGTCCACTTGCCCCATCATCATTCATAGCTTGCCAAACCTCAGCCTTTGATTATCCACCACAAATAGAAAAGTGGTTGGCTATCATTAGTGAGTACTACAGAACACTTTTATTTAGGATATAGGCCTTCTTATATTTTCATTTTCCTCCATATACATACACACAAATATATGTACACATGTATGTATGTGTATACACACACGTGTGCATGTGTGTGTTTATGTATCACATATAAGGGCAGCCAGGTGGTATAGTAGATAAAGTGCTGGGCCTGAAGTTGTGAAGGCCAGAGTTCAAATCTGACCTCAGAGACTTACTAGCTGTGTGACCCTGGGCAAGTCATTTAACCCCTATTTGCCTCAGTTTCATCATCTATAAAATGGGCATAAAAATAACACCTCCCTCCCAGGGTTGTTATGAGGATCCAATATTATAATAACTGTAAAGAGGTTAGCATAGCCTAGTACATGGTAAGGGCTACATAAATGTTGATGATGATAATAATTATGATTATCATTCATCTGATCACCTAGTAATAATAGTTATCAAGTATTAATAATATCACCATTAAAAATTGATTTTCTTATTATTAATTATTGTTATTAATAATAATATCATCATTACCATCATCATATTCTATAAGAAAATCAGCTCTCTAGAAATTTAGACTGCCTCTTTTGCCATTAACTACTTCTTACTACCAATTAAAACAAACAAACAAACAAAAACTTGACTGAAGGGAGGTTCATAGATAGCGACAAGACAAAATTGTTTTTCTCCTATTATATGAGTTTCCAGGGGATAACTGGAATCCATTCAGCAGTGATATGTATTCCTTGTACCCACTCCATGACAATAGCTTCTTTTTCTGAGCATATTCTCTTCTTTTTCTTCAGATTTGTGTTCTTTAAATGCCCAATGAGTTTGATTCTGTGTATTATTAGTAATTAAATTTTATAAAGTTGACTTGTTACCTCATGAAAAATACTTTAAGGACGTCTAAGGTCGTAAGTGTACCGGTTGAGAGCTAATCTCACAGAAGTGGAATGTTGTTCTCTCTGTGAGATTTACAACTAATTTAACTTACTTTTAAAGATTACCAGTGAACAATGACAGGGTTCATTCCAGTCAGCCACCAGCCTTTATAATGAGAATCTTTAGAAATAAAGCAATAACGATTTGACTGAAAAAAAAGTCTTGAAGAGAAAAAAGGTTTTTTTAAAATCCCTTTACTGACAGAAAAAAAGCAATTTCTACAACATTCTTTCTTGATACTTTTGTCTGTGCATCCATTTTTGGCATCTGAGCAGGTGTCTTTTCATCAGTCAAGTGGAATTCACCTACTATGTGCAGGCGCTGTTATTCATTTGGAATAAAGACAAGGAATGAGATGATTACATTCTATGTGTATTTCTGTCCCCCTCAGAATGGCTCCTTCTAGGGGAAACAACATTCGAGGCAGCAGTGCTCCATAGATAAAGGGCTAGTCTCAGAGTCAGGAAGAACTGAGTGCTCAGCCTTTATCACAGTGTCTTGTAAGTAACAAATAAAGGCATATTAAATGGACTACCTTTGAAACACACCAGCTTTGGGATCATAGGCATACTATTTAACCTTTCAGTGCTCTTAACAACTTTCTAAACTACAGATTAGAGAAAATTTGCTGACCTATATCAGTGAAGGTACTTTCCACAATAAGAGTTCCCTTTGATGAAATTATAGCATGGGTAATCCCTCTCCCCACTACTCTCTGCCCCCATGACTAAATGAATATGCAGTACTAAAATGCTCTCATTTATAACCTTGTTGGGGTGGTTATAACCCAGTTCAAGAACTGAATCTCGAAGAACTCAAATTCAAAAGCTGTATTTATATATTAGTCATGTCTATCTGATAAGATTATAAACTTCTTGAGAGAAAAGACCATATTTTGTATCTTCTGCAGTTCATAGGGATCTGCTGAGCACAGTGTAGAGACTCACCAAATAGCTATTGATTAAAAGCTCAAATAAATGGTTGAATATGGGGAAAATGTCTATTTTGACTAATACACTTTCTTTCCCATTGCAGTGAAGCAACCAGTTCATTTATGACTCGACTGAATTGACCAAATCACATTTACCTAGGTTAAATTAAATGATTTTAAATTTATTTAAATAGCTGATACAGTTCCTTGAATATTCTTTTTTGCCTATGATCCTATTTAGACTTTTAGGGGGTATGAGTACTAGTCTCCTGGGTTCTGCTTTGGGAAGAAATTAGTAAAACTGGGACAGAGTTAGACTTAAAAGAACTATCCCAAAGGCTCACACCTGTGTTGTATAACACCTTAAGGGACAGGATGATACAGAAGCCAAGGAGTTTAGAAAAAGGGGTAAAATAGCAGTAACACAGAAGAAAAATGTGTCGAGTATCACCTCCCTTTCATACTGCTAAAGTTAAGCATAGAGGTAAACTTAAAGCCGAGGAAAATTTTATAAAATTTAGAAAAGTAACATTTCAAGAGAAGGAAATCCAATTCAATAATTAAAATTACGCAGGAAGTCATTAGAAATAATTAATATGACTATAATATTATTTACTTATTCAATAAATATCCAGGCTAAAACTTCTATTAGATTATAAGAAAGGTGAACACAGTCAACAATGAATAGTGAGCTTGAGCACAAAGACCATGTCTGATTTACCCTGTATCTGACTCAGTACCTACGCATTGTACAAAATAGGGATTTCATAAATGTTTGTTGAATAAAAGTACAATGCACGGCCATAATACAACTACATACATATATGGTTGTATGCACAAAATGAATTTTAGTTTTACAATGGTTGGGTCAACTGGACTTCTCAAAATTTAGGTGTGTGGTGGGGATGCAGGTGCAAGGGTGTTTTATTCTAGAGAAAACTCAATGAACAAAAATACAAATGTACAGAGGAAGATTATTATTCATTTTATGACAGAATTTGCTATGGGGTTACTTAAATTACCAATATAACTTACTGTATTTGGTATGTAATATATTACAAAATTATTTTACATATTTTAAAGGGAATATTAATTTTACAAAGTGAATCTCTTTCGCTGAGATTTTTTAGGTTTATCTTTGTGGTTTTCTTATGGCATTTCAGTTCTTCAAAATTCTGTTTCATGCTTGAATAAAGAGTGATTTAGTTTTGTTAGGCTAACCCTCAAAGTACATTGACAATATGAATGAAAATAGACTTCCCAAATACAGTGGAAGTTCTTTTGATAAGTCAGAAACCACATATCTGGAGCTCACCTTTTCTTTTTAAATAATAATAAAAAAAATCAAGGTAGTTTACTCAAGATCAAGTTAAAAGAACCAACATCTATCAGTCTAAAGATATCTTAGGATCAAAAGACTAATACAGAGTTATGTCCCTGAGGGATATTTTCTTCTAAAAATGTAGTTTCCATTAATATTACACCTTCTGCTCCCAATATTATGCTGCCCCAGAAGTACAAGCCACACACCTCCCAGTTCTCTTCTTGACAGTGGGATCTAATCAAACTCCTTAACTATTCCCCACAATCAAAGCCTTAAGTGACCATTTATTTCATTTTGTATCTGCCTGGGAAGATCGTTTGTAGTCAAACAATTTTCTTCCATTAAAACTGCTTTTCAAAGTTAGCAGGTCTTTTTTGTGCTTATAGGAAAAAGCTAGTACTTTCAAGTGATAAGAATGTACATTCTCCAGTGGTGAATGTTTGCTTGCTAAGTACAAATATGAAAATCCAGTTAATTCTGATTGTATTTTTTTCAAATTAACAGTAGTGCCCCCCCATTCCACTATTAACTTAATTTCTTAGCATTTGAATTCCTTGTCATAAATGACATATAATAACCTAATGGGTGAAAGAAAATCAAGAAACATTGATAGTATAAATATTACTTTCTCAAAAGTGTCTTCATTATCTCAGGTTCATTTTCTTTAAAATATAGGTGCTAAAAAGTTGTTTATATGCCACATTTATTACTTATGATGGACTGGAATAACTTCACAAACAAATTGAATAATCTGAACTTCAGTGGGGTACAACCCAAGGATATTTCCTGACCAAAAAATATGTATTGGATAGCGATATGCCCAGAGAATGTTTCTAGTCATTTTGGTGTTTGTTTATTGCAGCAGTAAAACTTATTCTCTTTCTCAGACTTGTCTAGAATAAAATAGTAAACTGGAACATTTTCACCCCATCTAAGAAGAAAATATATAAAAGTAGTATTACATGGGTTCCAAATAACTTGAAAGGGCAAAATAGTCTGAGATTAAAGGCAGTTGTGAGATCATAGAAAAAGTACTGAGTTTAGACTTGGGAAATCTGGAGTCAGTTCCTGGCTCTACTACTTCCCTAGATCAGACAATGGGAAGAGCACAGATCTTTGGAGTTAGAGGACATGGGTTCAAATCCTATTTCTGATGTTTACTACCTAAGTGACCTTGGGCAAATCATTTAACTTCATTAGACTTTAATTTCTTCATCTATAAAATGATGGGATAAAACTGTCTATCTGGTCTCTGAGGTCCCTTTTAGCTCTTATTCTGTGGTCCGTAATGTGAAGTTAAAAATAAGAGAAGTGGGTGGTGATAGAAAGGAGGGCAGATTAGGGGAAGGGTATTCAGAATACATACCATCTTGAGTTGGGGAGAAAATTTGGGACTCAAAATCTTGTGGAAGTGAATGTTGGAAAGCAAAAAAAAAAATTACAAAAAAAAATTTTTCTTATTTTTTCAGATCCCCCAAAAGTCCACCTCCTTTCTCCATCACTGAGCTGAGGAACTTTTACTTTACTGGGAAAATTGAAATCATTCTATGTGAACTCCTTTTTCTTTTCCTCTCTTTACTTGAAAACTCTTTGACTTCTCCTAGGCAAAGGCAATGTGCCCTTGATCCCACTTCCTCTGATCTTCTTTTGCAGACCGCGTAACCTTAATCGTCCTCTTTCTACCCATGATCTTCAACCTCTTCATATCTACTGGCTCCTTCTTTAGTTCTTTCAAACATGCCTTCAAATCCAAATAAATAAATGAAAACCAAAACTCTAAACAAACAAACAAAACCCAAAAGACTTCACAACTTAAATTGAACCTACTATCTTTTCAATCTATCATACCATATCTTTCCACTGCTTGCTAGCTTTCCTAGGTAGAAAATATTGTCTCTTTTCATAGCTGAACACCTAGAAAATGGAATATACATTTATTACCTGCATTTCTTCTATTCTCATTCTTCATTCTTTTATAATCTACATTCTTGCCTTGTCACCCAGCTAACTCTGCTTTTTCCAAAGTTAACAATGATCTTTCTTGATAATAATTTTTTCCAGTCCTCATCTTTTTTTTTTTAACCTATTGGTTTTATTTCACACTGTTTGCACCCTTCTCCTTTGGACTCTTCTCTCTTTGCTGGGATTTCACTACACTTCTCTCCTACTTTTCCTCTTAGGTGTCTGACTGTTCCCTCTTATCTCTTTTACTGATTTGTCATGGCTATTATACACCCCAACTGTAGGTGATCCCCAAGGTTTTGTTTTAGGACTGCTTTTATTCTCTGTCTGCCTCTCTCTTGAGAGATCTTCCATGGGTTTAATCATTTCTGTGCCAATGGCTTCTAGATTAATGTTTCTAGATATCCTCAATTTTTCCTCTGAACTTCAGTTCTGCCGCTCCAACTGCCTTTTGAATATTTGAATTGGATGCCCAGGAGACATTTCAAAATTAACACAATCAAAATAGAACTCATCTCCACTTCAACTTTCAAGAAAAAATCTAATTTCCAAATTTCCCTATTTACGTTGAAGGTAGCACCATTTTTTTTCCAGTACCCTAGGTTAATAACCTTGGTATTTATATACATATATACACACACACACACACATACATACATACATATATACACACACACATATATATACATACGTGTGTATATATATATGTATGTATGTATATATACATATATATATGTATATATGTATATATGTATATATATATATATACTTCTCATCTTCCTGCACCCCAATTTTCTGATCAGTTGTCACTTTCTAGCATTTCAACAGACACAATCTCTCTCATATGTGAAAATTCCTATTTATTCACATTGCTACCGTCTCAGTTCAGGCACTTATTACATCTCTCTGAGATTATCACAATGGCTTCCCAACTGGTCCCTTTGCCTAAAGTCTCTTCAAAGTTCAGTTTACCCTCCATTCTACTGTCAATATGATTTTCTTGTTTTGTATTTTTTTTGTTTTTAGGCAATTGGGGTTAAGTGACTTACCCAGGGTCACACAGCTAGTAAGTGTCAAGTGTTTGGTCTGAGGCTGGATTTTAACTCAGGTCCTCCTGACTTTAGGGTCCATGCTCTGTCCACTGCGCCACTTAGCTACCCCTCAATATGATTTTCTTTTAGCACAGATCTAACCATATTACTCCCATACTCAATGAAGTTTAGTGGTTTTCTATTTATTACCTCTAGAACCAAATCCCAACTTTCTTAACTTTTAAAACCCTTCACAGTATGACCTCAATCAATCTTTTCAAATTCACTGAACATTGTTTCATTTTCCACATTCTATAATAGTCAAACCAAATCTCTCTCTTTTTCTTACATAGGACACTCCAACTTTGGGCTGCATGCCTTTTCAATGGCCATTCCCCATACCAAAATTTACTTCTTCCACCCTTTTCTGGAAGGGAAAAGGGAATGGAACAAAGCATTTTTTAAGTGCCTACTTTGTGCCAGGCACTATGCTAAGTGCTTTACAAATATTTAATCCTCACAACAACCCTGAAAGGTAGATCTTTAAGATATAATTTAACCACCTTCTACATGAAGGTGGCCCTACCTGATCTCCTTGATTACTAGCATCCTCCCTCTCCAACCACCTTTTATTTACCTATTTTCCACGAATTTGGAATTATTCTGTATAGTTATTCTGAAAAGATATAAGTATGTTTTTGTTGGCTTTCCCAAATGAAAGTAAGCTCTTTGTGAGTAAGAATAATTTTAGTCTTATTTTTATTCTCTGCTCCTGGCACACAACCTACCATATAGCAGAAACTCAGTAAATATTTGTTGACAGGATTTAATATTTATGAAGTAATTTCTTTATAAATCACTGTGAGATGTGAAGAAAGGCAAAAGGAAGCAAACAATTAAAAGAGTTGCAGAACTTAAACTTTGGACAAAACAGTAGACTCTATGTCTGTGCTTTTTGGGAAATTCCATGAACTTCAGCATTCTGGCACTGTGTAAGTTATATACCGAAGCATCAGTTGTGCTTTCTGATGTCATTTTGTTGTTGTTATTGAATCTTTTCAGCCATGTCCAACTCTCCATGATCCCATTTGGGGTTTTCTTTGCAAAGATGCTAATGCGTTTGCCATTTCCTTCTCCAGCTTATTTTACAGATGAGGAAACTGAGGCAAACAGTTAAATGACTTGCCCATGGTCACACATCAAGTAAGGATCTGAAGTCACATTTGAACTCAGGTCTTCTTGACTCCCTGCCCAGAGCTCTATCCACTCTACCACCTAGTTGTCCTCTCACATAAATAGCAAACACAATTTTCAGTGGCCTTACTTAAGTTTGGATCATTCTGGAAGTAAGTAAAAGTTGAATTCTTCTCAAATTGGCATGAAGATTCAAATGGGTAAGAATCAATCCATCACCCCCTTTAAAGTGGAATTTCACATTCCTGATATAATAGCTGGCATTCAAATAGATTGCCATTCCTTTGATGCAGGCATTTCATCTGTATGTCCTATTTAACATAGTAGACTTGGCTTTCTTTGCCATATACATTTGCCTATGGATGAATGTAGTTGTCATGGATACAGGACAGGTTGAGTGTTGACTTACCAAAACCAGTAATCATGGATTCTAGGAGTGAACATGATAGCATCAACTGATAGAATTTCATACCTATGTAGCCATTGTGTTTCTGTGAACAGAGCTGTTTTTTTCCCCCTCTGCATAAAGTGCACATATGTGTGAAGAAATGGCAATTTCTACAATAAATTCTGGTAGATGTGGTTAAATTTAGCCAATAAAGTCTTGAACTTATTCCCATCAACCAGACTTGCAAGGTTTGGAACATGAAGATAAAAAGACTTGAGTAAAGAGAGATAAAGAGTCACTTAAAATAGGTTTTAAGAACAACCTAGGAAAGATTGTATCACATCCAAATGCTGACAATTTCAAAGTAAAATTACTCTTATAATTTTTTATATGCTTATTAAATACATCACTGAAATCATGTGAGTGGTCTTAAATTCAGAATAAAAAGAATTAGAATTTACAAGAATCTCAGAAAACATTTAATTCAAAATCCAGCTTACTCTTTTTACAAATGAATATACTGACGACCCAAAATATGAAATGACTAGACTACGGTCCTATGTCTAGTCAGCAAAAGATCCAGGATTGGAACCAAGGCTCCTGTGAGTGACACTTTCCACTAAAATACATGCCAGATACACCTGCACACATGTAATACATGCATATAATATAACACATATGTATATATACATATACACACATGTACACACACACACATATATGTGTGTGTATACACACGCAGACATATACATGGAACAGCTAAGTGGCACAGTGGATAGAGTGCTGGGCCTGAAGTCAGGAAAATTTATCTTCTTGAGTTAAAACTGCCCTTACATACTTCTCAGCTCTATGACCCTGGGCAAGTAATTTAGTCATGTTTGCCTCAGTTCCTTATCTGTAAAATGGGCTGGAGAATTAAATGGCAAACCACTGTAATATCTTTGCCAAGAAAACCTCAAATGTCATGAAGAATCACACACGACTGAGATGACTGAACAATAATAATAAATATATGCATAGTGTGGTATCACACATAAATATTCTAGATAAACATATTTATCACCTCACACACATGTATCTAGAAATATATTTGTTGTTCAGTTGTGGCTCACTCTTTGTGGCCCCATTTGGGGTTTTCTTGTCAAACATTCTGTAGTGGTTTGCTATTTCCTTCTCCAGCTCATTTTATGGATGAGGAAACTGAGTCAAACAGAGTGAAGTGACTTGCCCAGGTCACATAGTTAGTAAGTGTCTGAGGCCAGATTGGAAATCAGAGGGATGAGTCTTCCTGACTTCCTGACACTCTATCCACTGTACCACCTAGCTGCCCAGATGTAACTTGTAAGCACTTTATTTCTTTTCTTTAATAATACAGGATGAGACACTTAACGAAAGAAGTGGCTCTAAAAACTCCCAAGAGACTTTAACAAATACATCAAAACCAAGTGGATAAGCACAAAAATATTTGAAACTAAAATTTAATGTTTTATGATGAAAAGGCCAATGTATAGATAACCAGAAAGATGAAATTTTAGTCTCAACTATGCAACTGACAAGCTTGGTGATCACAAGTAAATTACTGCTGATGGGCCTCACTATTACTTTATTTGTAAAATGTGGGCTAGGCCTGTCCTCCCCTAGTCCTCTGGGACTTTTCAATGATAGGATTCTAAGAGTTTTTACTTTCTACAAAGCTTTCATTGGTCCTACACACATTAAAAAAAACCATCTCCCTTCTCTGAACAATTTAATTGAACTCAACATATATTTATTAAGTGCTGATTGTATAGTCTCTGAGGAGGATGAAAAGGTAAATAAGACTATCCTTTCCTTCAAGTAACTTGCCATGCAGTAGAGGAAGGTAGAGCCACAATTAAGACAAGGCAGTGCAATGCCAGTAGCCTTTCTATCCCTTTTAATGTTAAAAATAATTATGTGTAGCAACAAGTTATTAAGAAAAACAATAGGAAATTTCTGGAAGCCCAAATGGCAAAGTAAGCAGCAAATTTCCATTACTGTCCCAAATTCACCTCCAAACAATCATAAAAAAGAACCCCAAAACAAATCCTGGAGCAGCATGGGGTGAAACAATCTTTAAGTGAAAGAAACTTAGAAGATCAGCAAGAAAGGTCTGTCTCACTTGGGAAAAAAGGCGAATGCAACCCAGGACTGGAAGTATATCAGCAAGCCAGCAGCAAGCTCTACCTGAGCAAACCAAAAGGAGATCCTGAGACCCAGTGTGGTGGAGCAGCCAAATGACAGCACTAGGACCCACCACATGCCTCAGCAAAGCCAAAGGAATGGACATACTTCAGCTCCAGCTCCAAGAACTGCCATGTGCTTTGGCATGGCCCCAGATGAACAGGCAACCTCCAGGAGCCAGACCACCACATGCTTCAATGTAGTCCCAGAGAAATGCAGAAACACCCCACTCACCTCAGCATACATCAGACTCCAGCACTAGGACCACAGCTCAGCACCAGATAAGATGCTAGATGCTTACAGCCTCCAACAGCACTAGCCAACCCTTACCGCATCCCCTCAGAACAGCACCAGGCACAAGAGTCCCCTGTGGACCTCGGGGCAACATCCGTGAAGCACCAGGTAAACAGCCAGTGCCTACTGCCCCTGGCACAAGAAGCCTGAGACAGTGCCCCTTACACCCTGGGAGCAGAGCTTAAAGTTAAAAGTAAGGAGGAAGGCTAAAATAAGATGAGTGAAAAACAACAACGAGAAAAATAATCTGACCATAGCAAGTTATTATGGTGACAGGGAAGATCAAAAAACAAACTCAGAAGAAAATAAGAATGTCAAAACAATTATGAGCAAAACCCCAAAGAAAAACGAGAAGTGGTCTCAAGCACAGAAAGAACTCATGCAAGAGCTCAAAAAGGAGCTTGAAAGTCATATAAGAAAGGTAGGAGAAAAATTAGGAAATAAAATGGGAGTAATGCAAGAGAATTATGAAAAAAGAGTCAAAAGCTTGGAAAAAGAAAACAACTGCTTTAGAAGCAGAATTGGCCAAATGGAAAAGGAGATACAAAAACTCACTGAAGAAAACAACACTTTAAAGAGTATAACTGGCCAAAGAGAAGCAAAGAGATGCACTGAGTAAAAGTAAGGGGCTGGAGCAGAATCTATTATGCTTCAGCTGAAGTAAAATTAAAAACAAAACAAAAAAAAGGGGTAGCAATCCTGATCTTAAACAAAACAAAAACAAAAATAGATCTTATCAAAAGAGATAAAGTAGGAAACTATATCTTGCTAAAACATACCTTAGACAATTAAGTAATAGCAATCCTGAACACATATGCACCAAGTAGTATAGCATGCAAATTCTTAAAGGAGAAGTTAAGTGAGTTACAGGTTCATGACCAAACAAGAAATGGAGAACATTACAAAATGAAAAACAGATAATTTTGATGATATTAAAAAGTTTTTGCACAAACAAAACCAATGTAACTAAGATTAGAAGAAAAGCAGAAATCTGGGAAACAATTTTACAGAAAGTGTCTCTGATAAAAGCCTCATTCCTCAAATATATAGAGAATTGAGTCAAATTAATAAGAATACAAGCCATTCCCCAACTGATAAATGGTCAAAGGATGTGAACAGCTTTCAGATGAAGAAATCAAAGCTATCTACAGTCATATGAATAAGTGATCTAAATCACTTTTGATTAGAGAAATGCAGATTAAAACAACTCTGAAGTACCATTTCACATCTATCAGATTTGCTAATATGACAAAAAAGGAAAATGAGAAATGTTGGAGTGGTTAAGGGAAAATTGGTATACTAATGCGCTGTTGGTGGAGTTGTGAACTGATCCAACTATTTTGGAGAGTAATTTGGAACTATGCCCAAACAGCAATCAAACTGTGCATACCCTTTGATCCAGCAATACCCCTACTAGGTCTGTATCCCAAAAAAGATCATAAAAAAGCAAAAAAGGAGCTACATGTGCAAAAATATTTATTGGAGCTAATTTCATCATGGCAAAATATTGGAAATTGAGGGGATTCCCATCAACTGGAGAAAGGCTGAATAAATTCTGGCATATGAATATAATGGAATGCTATTATTCAATAAGAAATGATGAACAGACAGATTTGAGAAAATCTTGAAAAAATATATGCAAACTAATGGAAAGTAAAAGGAGCAGAACCAGGAAAACATTCTACACAACATCAGCAACATGTAATGATAATGAATGACTCAGTTCTTCCCAGTAACACAATGATCCAAGACAAGTACAAAGGACTCATGAAAGAAAATGTATCCACATCCAGATAAAGAACTGATCAACTCTGAATGCAGATCAAAGTATATTGTTTTCATTCACTTTGCTCTTTTTTGTTTTTGTTTTCCTTTTTATCTCTTTCTTCTTTCACAACTGTGACTAATAACGGAAGTGATAGCACATATATAACCTATATCAAATTGCCTACCATTCTAGGAAGAGCAGATGGAAGAGAAGGAAGGAGAAAAAATTGGAATTTAAAATATTGTAAAAATGAATGCTTAACATTGTCTTGACATGTAATAGGGAAAATATTATTTGAAATAAATAAAAATAAAAATAAATAAAATGTAACCCACCAACAAAACAAAACAAAACAAAACAAAACAAAACAACAAAACAACAACCATGGCAAGACCTATCTGAACTGACACAAAGTGAAGTGAGAAGAACAAGGAGATCTTCACGCACACTAATAGCAATGTTGTGATGACAATCAACTGTGAAAGACTTGGCTATTATGACCAATACAATAATCCAAGACAATTCCAAAGGATTCATGATAAAAAAAAAATGCCTCCAGAGACAGAACCAATGAACTCAGTGCAAATTAAAGTGTAATGTTTTTGCTTTTTTTTTGTGATATGACTAACATGGAAATATGTTTTGAATGACTACATATACAATTGATATCACTTTTCATTCTCAGTAAATGGGTAGGTATGGGGAGGAGGGAGAGAATTTGGAATTCAAAATTTTAAAATAATGTTAAAAATAATAATATTTTAAAAAAGAAAAACAAGAGTTTTAAAAGTAAGCCTGAGCTCACCCCATTTGAGATCTTCCCTGGGCTGGCTCCACCCTCATGCCTTATCTTCTGGGAACTGCCTAACTTTGTTCCCCTGTGTATCCATCTACAAAAGCCAGTATTCCAACCTCTCTCCTACCAGGAAGCCTTGTATGCTATGACTTCAGGTATTTCCCCACTCAGGTCACACTCTGTTCAATTCAATGTGTTTTAAAAACTGAACTAAGAGTGACTTTCAAGATGTTTGACCTGAGTAGTAGAATTACTAGTTATGATTTTGAGAGAAGCAAACCTAAAGTTCTAAGTTATAAAGAGAAGGCATTAGGGATCTTCCTATCAGATACACACCTTCATAAGAAGTCAGGAAAAAAGATCATTTACTAAAAGTAGGAAGGAAAATTTGGGAGCAAAGAAGGAAAAATAATATAGTTTAAAAAGATATGAATAAAAGCATGGGGGAAACTGGGGGAAATAGCTTATTCAATGGATGACAAAATTAGAGTCTGAAAAGGTGTCATCAGTTTACAATGATTGGGCAAATCTAATAAGATGACATTTAATCAACAAATGCAAAGACCTGCAATTAGGATAAAAATGAAAAACATAAATGCAGTTTAGAGAGGCTGTTAGATAGCATCTTTTGTACATATACATATGTGTATATAAATGGATAGATAGATAAATAGATAGATAGATAGATAGATAGATAGATAGATAGATAGATAGATAGATAGATGGATAGATAGATAGATGAGAGAGAGAGAGAGAGAGAAACTTAAGTATTTAAGCTAAGTATTAACTCAGTAGGAGTAAAATAGTATGAGGTTTCTTCTTAAAAAGCTAATTTGATCTTAAGCTTTGTAAATTGATCATGCGAAGTAATAATAACGTTATACCTTGCACTTATCAGAACACACTTGAAGTAATGGACTTAAATATGGGTTCCACTTTGGGACACTGCTAGATTGGAATGTGTCCATGGGAGGGCAACAAGCATAGCGAGAAACCTTGAAACTATCCAATATGAGGAATAGCAAAAGGAAATGAGGATGTTAAATTTAGTACCAATGGGCAGAAGTTACAAGGAGGTTAGTTTTTGATTGATATTTTTAATAACTTCCTAACACTTAGAGGTGTCCAAAAGTAGATGGAGGTCATGAGTTCCCTACAAATGGAGATGGTAAAACAGAGGCAAGATGACCTATACTTTTCTAAGATGTTATGGATTTGGGAATCAGAGTCTGGACAAGCTAATCATAAATAAAGATTCCATTGGGTTTTTTCTTCTGGTTGATTAGAATCTAGTTGCAAAGGGAAAAGAATAAGGATTAGACAATGACATAAGGAAATCCTGGTCTGTGCCTTCTCCACTATTTAAAGTTTAAAGTCTTAAAATGTTTCCCAGAGCACTTAGAATTTAAGTCACTTTCCCAGGGTCATTCAGCCAGTATGTGAGAAAGGCATGACTTGGGCTATGGTCTTCCTGGTTCCTAGGCCAGCTTTCTATCCACTATTACAGAAACAAGTAAGTAGTGATGTAAAATAATATATTGTTATGTAACAAAATGAGAAGTACAAATAGGAAGTGCTATAGCTTCAGAGAAAGGGGATACTGCTCTGAGCTAAACTACTTGGACTAGATCCTGAAAAAAAAATTAACAAATGCCTTTTTTTTTAATGCTTCAAGGTACTATATTCCAGAAGAATAAGACACTGGCTTTGGAGTCAGAGGACTTAGATTGATTTTTTTCTTTCTGTCTCTCACCATCTATATGACTTTTGTCAGTTCCCATGAAGGTTTTGGAATAGATGGTTTTTGTTTCTTTCAGCTCTAAATTAATGATCCTATGAAGATTTGAAAAGTGTTAGACATACATTGTTCCATTTGATGCTCAACCACCTGGTGAAGTAGTTGTTATTATGCCCATTTTAGAAAAGAGAAAACAGACACAGAGAGCTTAATGACTTGGCTAGAATCACACTGCAAACAAATATTTGAGACAAAAATCTAATCAAGCTCCTTCAGAATCTAAATCTAGAATTCTAACTAATGTGCCAAATTGTCTATCAAAAGAGATGGGACTTAAGCTTGATCTTGAAGGCTGGGTACATTGTACATAGATCAAAGAAAGAAAAAAGGGCATTTACAATGTAATCCCATTCAGAGCTTCATTTGTATGTATGGTCATTATTTTATGGGAAATACGTGTTCTGCACCTGTGAGTATATCTATATTTTGTGGTTTAGTAGGGTTTCTCTCCTCTCCATATTCAACTGATTGCATCCTACTGTCCAATTATCTAATCAACAATACAAATCACCCTTCATACTTTTACCATGCTTTGTTCAATCCCTATATGCTGTCTTCATTTACCCATTTATTTGTTTAATCAAGTGATACCCTTTATGACAAATACTAATCATATGTAAATGATCTTATTTGGTAACTTAACAAAAATATATGGACTGAGCTGGAAATTATATTACATCTAAACAAATACTCATTTACATGATGATTTGTGTTTCATTAAGCATGGTAAGTAGGTGCATATGAAAAATGGTACAGTAAGTAGAATTACTGACCTTGAATACCTGGGCTTAAATTCTCAGCCAATCACTAGCTGTGTGACCTTGGATAAGCCATTCATCTCTTCTCAGTTTAAGTTTCCTAGTCTTGGGGCAGGTAGGTGGCTCAGTGTACAGAGCTACAGCCTTGGAGTCAAGAGGACCTGAGTATAAATCTGGCCTCAGACATTTGATACTTACTTGCTGTGTGACCCTGGGCAAGTCACTTAACCACAATTGTCTCACCAAAAATAAATAAATACATAAATAGAAGTTTCTTAGTCTGTAAAATGGGAATAGCAATATCCAGCTAGCCTGTCCCCTTCACTAGGGTGCTGCAGAAGTCAAATGACATAGTACAAATATTGCATTTTTCAAACCTTCCTAGAATCAAAGTTTCATATGCCTGCCGCATAGGAAGCACTTAAATCATCTGTGTGCAATTGTGTTTGTGAGATGTTTTGCAAACTTTAAAATGCTATATACATGAATATGCACATGTATGTGTGTGTGTGTGTATTTATATGTATATATATATATACATACATATATATATATACCACATATTCACATACATAGAAAGATAGGTAGATAGATAGATAGATAGATAGATATAGATAGATAGATAGATATAGATAGATAGATAGATAGATAGATAGATAGATAGATAGATAGATAGACCAGTACTATGGAAAGCCACACTTATGACCTTAACATCTCCTAAATATCTGAAGTAACTTGAAATGAACCAGTTTTTAATGGATCAATGTTTATTGAGTTGATACTTATGAAATTTCTCAATCCCATCTCCCCAAACACTGTAGGTTTCAATACTGAAAAATTCACATTAAAAATTCAAAAATCTCTAAGCAAATGTTAGCAAAAAAAATATTCCAAATGAATCAGACTTTTCCTTGTGTGGTTTGGGGGTCATTTCACAGCATAGCTGAGTTTCTGGAGCAATTTTTGTCATTCTTAGTACTGCTATCATTTTGATCAGAACCATGATTTCTTAAGAAGTGAGTACCAGGAGGAAGGATGTGAGAGCATAAAAAGCTGCCCCAGCAGCAAGTCTTCAACATTCATGCTTCACACAATACATCATTTACCATCTCTGTAAAGAAGTTCATGTTGTTTGACATTTAAAAAAGTATGGCTTGATGAGTACTAGACATTTATTTCAACAAATTATTTTTTTTCCTCTCATTTCGTTATATTTCTGATCTTTCTTTTTCTCACCAATTTTGGCTTGCCTCTCCTCTTACACAGTGCTTTCTAGGCCATCCTTTCTGAGCTTCAGCTAACTGGCTTAATGCCCTCATTTGGAACTTGAGATAAAGACCCTATTTTAAGAGCTGCAGTTTTTTACACAAAGGCTCATTTTCCTCAGTGGTTGGAGAGTGAGATCTCCCTAATTAAATAGTCTTATAGAACCTCAGAGCTGGAAGGGATAACAGAGACCCCACAGTCTAAATTGTTTCCAAATAGGATGTCTTCTACAATAGCCCCAATAAGTGTTCATTCCACACTCATTTGAAGACGTCTAGTGATGGGGAACTCTTTACTTTTGAGGCAGCCTGTTCAATCTTGAACAACTTAATTATTACAATTTTTTTTAACATTCAGAACTGAAACCTATCTTTCTGCCTTTGTCTCCCTTTCCCTTCTCTCTTTTCTCTTCTTTTTTCCTCTCCCCCTCTTTCTTCTTTTCTTTTCCATTCCATTCATGGTAAAAAGCAATCAATTTAGTCAGAGGTTCAAATCTCACCTCAGTCATTTTCTTTTTGAAATAGGTTTTTAATGTTTACTTTTTAAAAAATTCTGAACTTAGCTAACCTATACATTTCAATATACAAAGAATTAAAAAAGAAGATTCTTTCTGAAATGGTAAATTTCTATCATATATAGTTGCTTTTTATTGATCTATATAACAAATTTAATGTATTAATAACAAAATTATCCTTGTTAGTGTCCTCTTTTGAAATTCCTTCTCTTCTCTTATATTTTTATAAGCATTTCATTGATACCATTTTCCCTCCTTTTTTTGCACCATTACCGGTATCCACCAACTCTCCGCCCCACATTTTTTTCTACAAAACAGAAAGCCTCACTTCTAACAAATAGATATAGCCAAGTAAAACAAATCAATACATTTTCTGTGTCTGAAAATGGATGTCTCCTTCTGCAATTCCAGTCCATCATATCTCTGTCAAAAGGTGGGAAGAAGGCTTCCTTATCAATCTTCTGGAGTCATGATTAGTCATTGAATTGATCCAAATTTTGATCAGTCTTTCAGAGGCACTACTTACCAATGTGACTTTGCTTATTTTTTGTGAGCTTCAATTTCCTTCTCTGTAAAATTAAAGTGTTGGATTTAATGGTCTCCAATAAGCTCAGTTTCTTTTTGTAAAAAATGAAGATAAAAACAAGTGTACTGATTCCCCAGTTGTGATGAAAGCACTTTGCAGATCTCATAGCACTATATAAATGTGACCTTATTATTTTAAAGTTCTATCATCCATGCACTATCAGGTAGAGACTATCATGTTTCCTTGGCCTACAGGCAAAAAGGGAGGATTTAAGAGACAGGATACTTGCTACCAATGTCAGCCAGTAAGCATTAAGAAGCCACTGAGACAGAGGGGTGATGTGACTATATTTATGTGATTTATATTTATATTTTAAGAGAGATTGTCCTTGCAGTGAGAAAATATAACTAAGGATGCTATTGAAATGGTCTAAATAGCAGGTATTGAGGGACTAAAGTAATCAGTCAATAAGCATTTATTAAGCACCTACTATGTGCCCAAGCACTGTGCAAAATGCTAGGGAAGTAGAGAAAGGAAAAAGACAGTCTCTGTCCTTGAGGAGTTCATCCCTATTGAAAGGAAGCTGGGGGCAGACTGAGCACAAAGAGAAGGTGATCTATGTGAAAGATATTAAGAAGCTGGAATTGACAGTACCTGACAACTAAGAAAAGAAGTGAGTGAAATGGAAGAGTCAAAGTTAATCACAAAGCAATAGACATTTAAGAATCCATGATCCAAAGAGAGAAAAAGTTAAGTCAGAAGGAAGAAAGAGGCAGCAGATAAAGACAACGAACTCAGTTTTGGACATGTTGGCTTTGAAATGTAACCTATAGGAAGGTATGAATAAGGGATTCTGGAGCTCAGAAGATAGGTCACAACTAGAGGTACTGATGTGGAAACTCATTTAAAGGTAGGAAATTAAAACTGAGAGTAAATGAAATTGTGAAGGAGAAAGTATAGAGAGATGAAATAATTGCAAGAATGGATAATAGGGATCATTCTTGTCCCCACATTAAGGGGTCGGGAGGATGATGAAGACCCTGAAAAGGAAGTAGATTAGTATTAAAGTCCCTAATTTTACACATGAGGCATAAAGGTAAAAATGATTTCCTTAAGTTCCTATACCTTGGTCCTAGATCTTTTACCTATTTATCAGTGGAGTCAGAATTAGAATCCAGGTTGCTGACTCCTAATCCAAAAATCTTTTTACAATGGGATATAATACTTTTTTTTAAATCACACTATTCTTTTATGCCTTTTAAAAATATGTATCTCAGTGATATAGCTTATTTTTCTATCACCCACATCTTCCAATGTGTCCTTTACTAATCCTCTCATTTAGGAATTCTTAACCAGGGTTCATAACCTTTAAAAAAATGATAACTTTATGCTAATGTAATTAATTTCTTTGTAAGACCATATGCTTGGACCATATATATGCTAAGACCATATACTAAAACAATACTCTGAGAAGGGGCCCATAGGCTTCACCAGAATTCCTAAGGGGATTGTGAAACTGAAAAGTTTTTAAGAAACCCTGTCTTAGAACAAAGAAGGAGAAAGAAAAATAATTCAGCAAAACTAACCAACACATCAAACCATTTTAACAGTATGTGGAATAGTCCACATGCATAGTCCACTGTCTCTGACCCTAAACTCTTCAGAGCACTTACATGTGTATTCCCTAGTTTGATCCTAATAACAATATTTTTTGAGGCCCAGATAGGATAGATGCTATTATTCCTGTTTGAGGATGAAAGACCAGGCTTTTAAGAGTTTTTTAATTTGCCCCCAATTTATACAGTCAGTTTGTGATTAAGCTAATACTGGAAATCAAGTGGCTTAAGACCCATTCTATAATATTTCCACTAAAATTCAGCCATGAAAGTACAAACATCAAACTGAGATTAATAGGGAGCAAAGAGCAGTCAGATGTGCCCCTTTCTCACCTAGGAGAATCATTCTGTTTGTCTATGATTGTCTCCTTAAAAAATTCCTGGAGTTTTGTTAAGTATTCCATTTATGGCTTCTTCAAATGTCCAACTGTACTCTCCTTGGGAATTAAAATTAACTTACATATCATGATGTTTTCTTATCTATGTCTAGGACACAGACACAGACACACACACACACACACACACACACACACAAAATCTCTGCATCCAGACACAAGAAGTAGAAAACCCATGGAAAAATGATTTTTAATGGCTTTTGGCAATTTTAGTCCTATTATACCATCCCCATCACCCCATCCAATCCATGTATTTCTTTTGAAAAAACTCTCCAATATCCTGGGGGCTCAGGTATCAAAGAATCCCAGAGTATTGCAGTTAAAAGTATCCACCTCCTTCATTTTACACATGTAGAAATTAAAGGACAGAATCTGTGATCTCTATATAATGATGTGTTGCTCTTTCCATGCAAATGTGACAGTACTCTTTCAAGTGAGGAGATGAGTCATATTAGGGCATTTCCATTCTCATTTTTTCCCCTGTTGACCAATGGTACACATCTGGGAGAAAACTGGCTGAAGCTGAAGGTTTAACTTGTGGCTAATGAATCTACAGGAAATTTAATCAGGTGTGTTCACAAACAACACACATTCAGCCAGAATATCAAGGACCTATACTAACCAATGAATAAACTCTCCAAAATGTGTCTCAGTGACATTTCCAAAGTCATTCAAATAAGTGAGGAAAGTGGGTTAAAGACTTAATTCTGGCAAAAATTTGGCCCTGAAAAAAATTTATTTTTATCTGAATCTTGAATACAGGCTTGATATCAATATTCATGCCATGGAGTTTAGCACAAGATTTAAATGCTGCCTTTTATAGTTACTACCTGTGTGACCCTGCACACATTTTTTTTTTACTACACTGGGCCTCAGTTTTCTATATGTAAAATTAGGATGTTAGATTAAATGGTCTCTGAGGACCCTTCTAATTCTACATCCATGATCTTGTGACTCCATGCTCTGTCACTTATTTCCTGTGTGAGTTTGGGCCAAGTTACTTAACTCTTCTGGACCATAGGTTCTTCATCTGCAAAAGAAAGGATTTGTATTAAATGATCCCTAAGACCCTTTCAACTTCTAAATCTATGCTCCTGCGGAAAAGTTAAACATTCTTTTACTTAACAACTCATTGTGTATTCTTGGGAAACTACACATGAACAAACATACTGAGAAACCATGTATGAAGCTGGGGAATTGTGGCATGAAGCTATCTATTCTCAGAAAGCCTGACTTTGTAAAAATGACAGTATAAGACTTTATTCTCTCTTCCTGTCTTACACAATAAATGGACTTTGCTTAAATGACACAGTAAGCAAAGACTTCAGAATCTAATAACTATACCAATCAGCACCTTCTTCCAATGAGAAGAATGAAGTTAGTTTCCCTAACCCATTTTTTAGGCACCTATCACCATGGTGGCTAGGTACTCTGAAGCAGATTTCATGAAGAAAAAGAAAATGCAGACATGAGATTCTCCTTTTGCTCTGCATCATTATTGCTCCCCACCAGTTTGAGCACAACTAGGATTATGAAATTTAGAGATTCTTGTTAAAAGCATTGTTAAAAATTAAAAATATTATTCTTTTGTGTGCTTGGATAAAGAAAAGATTCAATTTGAGTCTAAAACACATCATGGGGTCAGGAAGATGAGAGGGAAGGGAGGCTACAGAAGAAAACAAATGTGTTGTTTTTTTTTCTTTTGTCTTCAATAATAATGCATTCCATCTGTGTGCTTAACATCCAGATGCTATCACATTTTAATTATAGTGATTAATGTCTACATAAGAACCACAAATGGTAAATCAACATTCCCTCAAATTAGGTAAGTCAATCTGTTTAAAGACAATACAGTAGAATAGAACATCATGAAACATCTTCTTTCATGTGTTTTGTCTACTTTTAATCAGAGGTGACAGAGCAACCATTAACATGACTTCCCTCTCCCCTCATTACCAATGAAGCAGGTATAATATGGAGAGATGAATACATTTTGAGCTCTAGGCAGAGTTGAGTTTTTAAGACAAGCACACTATTTTATATGTTTAAGCATTTGGGAATTCAGGAGAGAAGTCAGGGATTTGACAAAACATTGTACTTAACATATACTGCCTTGTCTTGGTGGAGGGACTTGCATAGCTCAATGAAACTATGAGCTATACCATGCAGGGTTACCCAAGATGGACAGGTCATAGTGTAGAGTTCTGACAAAAGATGATCCACTGGAAAAGGAAATGGCAAAGCACCCCAGTATTTTTGAGAAGAAAACCCTATGGACAGTTTTGACTTTGGGAAATAGCAGAGGACAGAAGGGCCTAGCAAGCTATTGTCAACTGGGTTACAAAGAATCGAACATGACTGAACAACTGAATGACAACACATAGATGGAGCATTGCAGCATAATCAATAGAGAGTCGACCTCAAAACCAGAAAAATTGATTGAGTTTAAATCCTACCTCACACGCACATTCGCTGTGGGACTGGCTTAAATAATTAAGTCTTATCCAAAAGGATGTTGTAAAGTCCCTATCAATATTCATCTCCAAAAAGGGAGAAAAAAAAAGAAGAAGAAAAAAAAATTTTTGATGGACAGCTTAGGGAATTGATGCACATTCTTCACTTTATACACTGCAGAGTACCTCTATCTTCAGAAGCAATTCAAAACATGTTTTTAAAATATCAAAAGTAATTTTATTTTAGCTGCATTAAAAAAATCAGGGATGGAAAAGGTCCAATCAGATACACAAAACTTAGGTTTTGCAAATCTAATTATATTTGTGAATTACTGGTTTAAGCACTGACCTAACTGGAGATAATTGGTTGAATCAGATGTTTTCTCCAGGTCGTTACAACTCTGATTATATAATACTGTTAATTCTTTTAAACACCGGGGTGTAATTTTTACCTGCATTTGGTATTTAATGACTCCTCTGTGCCTATAGAATACAATCCAAACTTTTTAAATTTGATACTCAAGGCCCTCTGTAATCTGGCCACCTTTATAGATTTATTTCAGTGCCTGTCACTTAAATTCTATATAAATGTCAGTTATTATTATTATCATCACCATTATGATCATCAAAAACTAGATAAAATATGTAATTAACCAAGAATTTTAAAGCAAGTTTCTCATCAGCTGTTCCTGGGCAATGTGTTGGGGGGGGAAGGGAAGAAAAAAAAAGAAATTTACATGATAACCTTATTATATGTTTAAAAGGAATAGCAAGTTGTACATAATAGACTTACAGTTTCATGTGCAATAATTTTTTTCTCCTATACTATATTATGCAAATGCTTATTTTATTAAAAATAAGACAAATTTCAAAAAATTTTGATCAAGCACATGGTCTGCAATTCATAGTTTTAGAGAGTTGCCTGGGACAACTAAGTCTCTAAGCTCAAGGACTTGCTCAGGTCCACACGGTCAGCCTGGGTCAGAGGAGGGATTTAAACTCATATATTTTTGACTCTGAGGTCAGT